>NC_064409.1:59814866-60115775 GCF_023375975.1 Astyanax mexicanus
AACCAGTCTGTGTAGCTCGTCAAACTGCTGGTTTACATAGCGCTCCAGCTCATCCGGGCTCATCTGCAACAGGAGAAAAGGCAGGATGGATGAACATTAGGAGGGGACTAGAATAAAGGGTTCAAAAAATTTAAAAAAGCAAAAGTAAGTTTTGAATTAAGAGGTTTTTAAAGCATTTTAATAGGTAAATTCAGCATGTAATATTCAAACAATATAAAGAATGTTTTACCAAATATTAAAACAACAAACTTGGTGGTTCTTTGGTATATCAATTTCAAATTAAACATTTCAAATTACTTCCCCTTACATTTCCTTTTCAATAACACCCACTTAGAGGCAATTATATGCATTGAATATATCTAAGGATCTTCAAGACGTACAGACAGACAAAAGACAGCTGAGGTTTAACCCTTTCAGACCCTGCATCCATTACAAAAAATTAAAAATAAATAAATCAGTATCACTAGAGCCATTGAGGGAATGTAACAGCTCTTTTTTCCTAATTAGAACACTTTTTATTCATGTTTTTTTTTTTAACTGTTTATGGATTGTTTATGAAATGAAAGAAGGTCAATATGAAATTTAAAATATTGAGCACAGGCTTCCAATGCAATGAAGGTAAAAACCTAGTAAATATTTTAGTTAAATGAAATTATTTGCTATATAGATTTTATAGTAGATTATTAGAGTCTTCTTTTCTGTGCATTACAGACAGAAAACAATATATTTTTTTCCATCACTGGAGAAAATTCAGGTCCAAAAGGGTTAAAGGTGAGGTACAGCTCAGAAACACGACTTGCTGATAAATCAATAGATAAATAGATAGATATCAATTAAGGACAGATAATATGGACACATGATTTGGCACACCTACTCAATCATTGTTTTTTTTTTTCTCAAATCAAGGGGATTAAAAGAGTTTGTCCTGCTTTTGTTGGGGTAACAGGAAAAGCTTTCTACAAGATTTTGCACCATTGCTGTGAGGGTTTGACTGCATTCAGTAACAAGAGCTTTAGTGAGGTCAGGATGTTGGATGAGGTAAATAGAAGAGAAGTATAGTTCAGAAACAGAACACGCCAAAGAAGCCACAGTGATCTAATTCTGGGCAATATGTAAATGTGGAGCACAGGCACAGGTGGAGGAACCCCGAGATGATTCATGTTTGCATACAATATGAGGAAAGCAGGCAATACAGAGCAGAGAAGAGGAAAAACTGAAGGGAGTCTGAGAGTAGACAATAATGAGCCTGAGGTCTCAAACTTGTCCTTCTTCTAAAAGTTCTCTAAGGCCATTGGTCTCTTTTTCCAACAGGCACAGTCCTTCTCACAAACCCATCTGAGAATAGAGGCCTTGGCTGAGGGTGCCACCACCCTACACCATCTGTTCAGGCTCCGGGGCAACTGAAGTGCTAACAGAACTTCCTTTTAATCAAACTGGCTAGGCAGAAATTCGGGCTAACTACAAATGCCAACTCGCCAGCAGCCTTTCTCTACACTGCATTGTCATTTCTGGCTCTAGCACAAGGCACTTTTCTTGTGTACGATATGTATGCTGGACATGCACAATAACAACACAACCCAGCTGCCTACAGCTGCTATTTTTATCCCTTTTTCCTTCCTTATGCCAACACATGCATACGACTAAGAAACAGTTTTTTTCTGAAGGCCATTCGGTCAGTATTTGTAAGAAGCACGTCAGTGCTTCATAAGAGACAAAAATAGACGTACCTATTGGGTCTGTTTAATATGGCAGAAATATTATATTCAAATATTTTAAAACAAATTCACAAAATACGCTATTTACACTATATTGCCAATAATTTTTGCTCACGTCCAAATCACTGACCTCAGGTTCCAAGCACCCAGGCATGCAGACTGCTTCTACAAACACTAGTGAAGGAATGGATCGCTTTCAGGAGCTCAGTGAATTCCAGCATGGTACACTGACCATCACCAAATTTAGCATTTTATTTGGAAATAAAGAGAGCAGAGTCTGGAGGAAGAGTGGAGAGACACACAGTCCAAGCTGATTGAGGTCTTAGTGTGAAGTTTCCACAATCAGTGATGGTTTGAAGAGAAATGTCATCTGCTGGTGTTGGTCCACTGTGTTTTATCAAGTTCAAGGTCAGTGCAGTTTTGTTTTCCCAGAAAATCTCACAGCCCTTCATGGTTCCCTCTACTGACAAATTTTATGGAGATGTGGATTTCATTTTCCAGCAGGACTTGGCACACTGCCCACACTGCCAAAAGTATCAATTGGTCTTATATAATATTCAAATTGTCTGATTTTACTGATTTTTGGGTTTTCATTGGCTGTAAGCCATAATCATCAACAATAAAATAAATAAACGCTTAAAATAGGTCTCTCTCTCTCTCTCTCTCCAGAATATATCTATATAATATATGATTTTCACATTTTGAACTGAATTACTAAAAAAGTACTATTAAATGATATATATATATATATATATATATATATATATATATATATATATATTTTTTTTTTTTTTTTTTTTTTTTTTTTAGATGCACTAGTATGTCAAAATTCTCCCTATTGAAGTCAACAGAGCATAACAATGATTTTAAATCTGCTAGTTTAAATTAGATAATGTTGATTTAAGAAGAAAAGAACATTCACGATTTACTATGTAAAAAGTATGTTTTTTTTCTCAAGCAAAGGAGATTTAGTTATGGTAAAACCCTTTACCATCAACAAATATCAAACAAATCTTAAAAAATAACTCTTCAGTACAGTAAGAAAACACACACAATATCTTCATTTTCACCGCTCATATCAATCCACAATGCCAAAGATTCCTGGCGCCACTCTGCCTCATAATCTGTCTCTCGCCATAGTGTTCTCTCCCTCGTCTGCTATTTATTTGAGCCTAGCCTCGAGCCAGCTGGAGAGCAGGTTGTCATTTACACTTCCCGCCTCCCTGTTGGCCTGAGTCTGAAACGAACACTGGCCCACTGGCCCTGCTCAGCTCCACACAGGTCAAGCCAACTCCCGGCGTAGCCCAGCAATCAAGGCTGCAGCACGACCCCCACAACAATTGGCCAGAAGCAGAGAAAGAGGCTCTGACCTCCAGCACTGGCCCTTCATCACTGCAGCACCAGATGGAAGCTTCAGGCATAAATCAATCCCTCCACCGAGGCCTCATTCCAGAGAGAGGGCGGCTCCAGTGCTGAGACATTCGTACATGACCTTCCTTCCCTGAGCCAAGGTCAGCTCCACCTGCCCAGGATTTAACCTCTGCGAGCAATAGGACACACCATAAAATTCCATATCAGGTCAGAGTGAGGAGGTTATTTCTACCGGCACACGAGGGGAAGCATTGCTGAACGCTGGGGAGGCACTCATGCAGGGTAATCTTAATTCACTGTACAGCAGGTTCAGGCTCTATTAGAACTGTATCCAGAGCAGAGAGGGGTGAGCGGAGGAAGCCACAGTACGTCACAGAGGAGGGCTGAAATTGGCTCACTACCAATTACAGAAAGAAAGAAAGAGTGAAAAAGACAGAATAGACTAATGATTATTTTAGTAGTCGACAAATCTTCCAATTATGTTTGATTAGTTAATTAGTCACAACTTTTTTTTGTCATGCCCTCCATTTATACTTCCTATTGGTGAAGACAGCTAAACATTTAGACCAAACAAGACCAAATTTGCAGTAAATTCTGATAGTTTGCCATGTTTATATTAAACTAAAAATGACAAAATATATCATAGGAAACATTCACACAGAATGGATGTTATTTTCAGGAGATTCTAGGATACTTGTATGTAATATAACTTAATTTTAATGGAGTGGAGAGAGTACAGTATCTCTTTAACACTTAGTCAGCTAATATAATTTGAACTAATGTTAGTATAGTTACTAAAGGAGTTAACTTAAAGGGGTTTATTTAACTCACCACGGGTTATATAGAGGTAAATGTCAAATGAGGTCAACCTGTACAGAACCAGCAAAGAAAGTAGTGTGGAGTCAGATGGGTTTGTTTGTGTTTAATGGACACAGCACTGCTATAACACTGTCTCTCTCTCTCTCCCACCCACACTAAAACCTCATTGGCCAATTAAGAATGAGGAGAGGCCAATCAGGATGCTCAGAATTTGTTACTCTCTCACTATTTGTCTTTCTCCTTTTTTTTTCATGTCCGCTCTTTCTCTCTCTCGCTCAATCACACATTAACAACACACCGACAATGAAATTCTGCATTTTTTTTTTTTTTTTAGTCAACATTGCCGATTACACAGACTTATCATTGCAGCCCTAATAGACAGATTTTCTAATAGATGGATAGACGGATTTTAAACCCACCCAGCCAGTTCCTGTTTATGTGTACGTTCTATAGAAAATCTTTTTCTTTTGGCACTACTTCAGGAACTACAGGGAAACGACAAGCTGTGTGTGTGCATTTGCCTATTTGTGTCAGCAATGAATGCAACTTTAAGTAGCTGAATGCATTCATTAGAAGGGATGTCCACAAACATTTGGACAAATAGTGTATGTCAGGGGTTGACTACAAAGAAAACGCAAAAAAAAAGCAAGAATCCAGCCCTACAGGACTGGAATTCCCTACCCCTTGAGCGGACTAATGGATTGATGGACAAGCAGATAGATACAGATGGATGGATGGATGGATGGATGGATAGATAGACAAATAAAGAAAACGACAAAGATTAGCAGATGGACAATAGATGAGAGAAATTATAAATTGGCTTTGGAACATGCCACCATGACACTGAATCCCACGCTGGAGCCAAATTGACTCTGAATTCTAAATCTTTCTCTCCCCTCTCTCTCTCTCTCTCTCTCTCTCTCTCTCTCTCACTCTCACTCTCACTCTCACTCTCTCACTCTCTCACTCTCTCACTCTCTCATCTGTCATTTATTTGAGCCTAGCCCTGAGCCAGCTGGAGGGCAGGCTGTCATTCGCAGTTCCCTTCTCCCGGTTGGCTCAAGTCTGAAACGATTACAGGCCCACTGGCCACCGACAGCTCCACACAGGTCAGCCCAGCTCCCTGGGCACCACTATCTTCACCAGACGCTTTTCTTCAGCCAAGGACTGATGACATCATGCACTCAAACACTCACACACTCACACACACACACACAGAGCCTGAAAGGTAATGTGGCACATCCAGTGTAACAATACGTGGGATGCTTTACTTGCATCAGCACCATTCAGAACAGGCCTGATGGATCCCTGACAGGGCAGGCAGTCTCTGCACTGCACACTGTCACTACCAGTCTAACGTATACTGTCAAATATGGTACATATACACTGATTAGGCATAACATTAACACCAAATCTTTGGTTACTAGACTCATGGTCCATTTTACCAGCCAGCTCAGTTGAGCATCAATCAATATTAACACTTTTTACTTCATTTATAAACACTATAATTATAGTCTGTAGTTTTTCTGTTTCTCTGCATACTTTATTATCCGCCTTTTACTCTGTCCCTCAATGGTCAGGACCCCACAGGAACACCACAAGGCAGGTAATGGATGCAAAGTCAGAGACAGAAGCTTATCTCTTGCGGCATAATCTGTATTGGTCACCCTCTATTCCATCAATGCTCACTGGATGTTGCTCACAGGACACTGGTGGCTGGATAAGTCTGGTTGTTGGACTAGACTATTCTCACTTCAGCGGTGTTTAAAAACTCCAGCAGCACTGCTGTGTCTGATCCACGTGTACCAGCACAACACACAATAACACCAAATAGTACCTGCTCTAATATGATATTAGATTTTTGCTTTTAGGTTAGATTTTTTGTGTGTGTGTCACTGTTTTTATATGTTTTTTATGTGTGTGTCACCTGTTTTAGGTCAGTTAAGATTACTAAAATTATTTATATTTACCAAACGCAGAATAAAGAGAGAAAGAGAGAAAGAAAGAAAGAGAGAGAGAGAGAGAGAGAGGAAGAGAGAGAGAATTTTAAGGCAATATTATTACTTTCTGCAAAGTCAAATATTTGAATACACTACGATCACTATGCCTTTAAACAATATGGGTCAGCCCATATGATAATGTCATGTCTTTGAAAGCTTCTGATAGGTTTATTGGCAACATCTGAGTTTATAAGAGACACACCTGTGGACATATTTTAAGGCACACCTGAAACATACTGCATTTTGTGTAATATCATAGGAAAATCTAAAGAAATCAAGATTGCCAAGGTATCAGGCAAATACAAATAATGTGGGTAATCCTAATTCACCTAAAATAGGAAAGGTTTATGTAAAACATGCCCTTTTATATAGTGTATGTAAACAACTGGTTTTACCTGTATAACAACACAGGGGTAATGATTAAATAAATTATAATATACTGCAATAAAGTAATGAAGGCATAGCATAATTTTCAAGCACAGAAAAAACCTATATAATGATAAAGACTGTTTAATCTTTAAGGTCACACAAGCCTGAGTAACTTGCTGTTGTCAAATCTGCTGGCACATAGGCCCACAGAGAGTGTTGAGAGTGTTGAGTGGCCTTTGCCATGTTTGTACTTGTTGGTGATGTTCCCACCTCTTCCCAAGAGTTTCCTCAAGCACTCAAAGGCTATTGCTGCTCACTATCTAGCACTAGCACATGTTATGCACAAGTTTGAGGACTGAGTAGTCACCAAAGTGCAACACAGTACACAAATACTGCCATACTAACTGATGGACAGAAGTATTGGGGCATCTACACATTACAATTTTAGAAGGTTTTACTACTATCACATTTGCTTTATGTGATCTGACACTTTAATTTCAAAAATACCACTCCCAGCTACAATACACTATGTAGGAGCAGTGGTGAGCGTTTTTTTTTTTTTTTTCAAGATTCTGAAGGTTTAACTGTTTATTATAATATTTGTATTTTATTTTACACATTTTTTTTTATGATTGGGCTTTTATATAGGTTTGCGAGTTACTGTACGGTTAGTAGTACAAATAATATAAAATTGTAAGGCTTTAAATTAAGGCACTGATTATCGTTGGGTTTACTTTGTCCCAAACAATTACACAATATATGAAGAAATCAGACTTCATTAACAGAAAAATAGCTGAAGAATGTGAACAATAGACCTTAAAAAGAGATACGCCAACAACTTTAACACAGTTTCCTTTTAAAAAAGAATGTTTTTTTACAGTTTTTATAGCCATTCATAGTTGAAGCCATTAGAGGAATTACAGTATTAAAATCATCCACAATTGCTTTCTTTCTCCAGTTAACAAACACATTCAATTGTGCATTAAAATGATCCTTAAGCTACAGTATTAATATGTTTAAACTGGGTTGTAATTACTGCTTGCCTCGTATCCTCGAGTTTTAGGGAGTTTTTTTTACTTACTGAATAAATGATTCTGTACTCAGGATAATTTCTAGGCTCGTCTGTGGGATAAAGTGCTGCCTCAGGCAGGATGGAGCGAGGGACAAGTGTTTAGGCTCAGAGAGCTAAGCTTTCATCAACTCCAGTGTGTTAGCTTATTATGCTAACTGGCTAGCATTAGCTAGCGTGCTGTCTCAGCGTGCTTCTTTGGTGGCGCTGTTCTACACGGCCCTCCACAATGCCTCTGGCGGTATGGCAGTATGAGAAAAATGCATACCCATTCTAATTTCTCCCTCTGGTGTACCGTATGAACCGGTATACTGCCCAACTCTATGTGGGAGCGATGGCATCCTACTACAGTATCTTGCTGGAATTCAGTAAGCTCTTTTACTAGTGTTCGATGTTTTTTTGTGTCTATAACAACAGAGACTAAATGAAACACCTGAATTCACTCAAGTGTTGTGTCCTAATACTTCTATCCACATGGTGTCTGTGCTAAGGTGACTTGCTCCAATGCAGCTTTTATAGTTGCCATTTTCAAACATACTGGAAAATAGAGTGATCTCCATCTCTCCGACATGAATGGTTGTACCGGGTGCATGCAGCAATTTGTCTCCAATCTTGGAAACAATCAGGGCAATATAATCATCTAGTGTGCTCTCTCTCTTGCGAAGGATACCCACAACTCAGCCAGAAAGTCCAAACTAAATGGAGTAAAAGCAGACTGAGAGCGGCAAACATAACAGTAGCATTGGTGTCCACCCAGGGTGTCAGCGAGGACAGAGGCAGCTACAGAAGCAGTCACAGGGGGTGACAGCGGCTGAAGGATCTATTCAGGTCACAGTTAGCGGCTGCAAAGAGCTGTCAATGGGAGAAAGACATTAGCAGCACATTAAGAGCAAATGGCTTTGAACCGTCCATCACCCTCAACTAGAGTGATGGCCCTCTTCCAAATGAGCACTTTTTCCACACAGATTTGCATCAGTTTCCGTCTCCCTGCTATCGGCATTTCACTGTAGCCACACAATAAGACTGTAGAAATTGTGTGTTAACTCAGAAGAGAGTGTGCGAGAGAGGGAGAGATAGAGACAGCGGGCAAGAGATTTTTAATTTAGTTTCTTTTACTGCCCTGAGTGTAAACGTGAAAGGGAAAGTGGAATCTGAAGAACCCCCTGGCACTATAATGACTTCAATTCCTGAAGCCTCTCAGTGGCTGTAAACAAATGCCATCTGAAGAAACTAGCGGGTAATGATACATAAGGTAATTAAATTAGAGAGCTGCTGAGGGAAGGGTTAGGGGAGGAGAACGAGAACGACACAGTGAGAGAGGATGAGAGAGACTGAGAGAGATGACTAGACTGAAGCCGCCGTCGGTCCCGGGCGTTTTGGCTTTCCTGCAGCATTTTTAATGTATCGGTAGATTTTATGATGCAGTAATAAAATAGGTAAGTAGATTAAGAAAGAGCATGTCCTCCTCATTTCATTACTGAATCCCTTTGGCCTCGATTCCACTAACTAAGTGGGGGAGTGAGAGCACACAAGAGAGACAGAGAGAGCGAGAGAGCGAGAGAGAGAGAAGAAGAAGAAGAGAGACAGACAGAGATGAATACCTGCTGGCCTACTGTGACCCCGCTATTGTGGGCGTTGTTTTTCAAATGTCTAGAAAAACAAAATAAACAACCAAACAAAAAACAGAAGCCAGAGAAGAAAATAAATGGACAGACGTTGGAAGAAGAAGAGCAGTGATGTAAAAAGACTGAGTGAGAGGAAAGGAGAAGACAGTTAAACACATATTACAAGTATGACAAGAAATAAGAAATTAAGAAAAAAAGAAGAAAAAAAAGGATGTGAAAAAAAGCAGGAAGATATAAGAAGTGATGAACAGAAAGAAGAAGAGAATGGATAAATAGATAAAAAAATAGAAGAGAAAGTATGAGAAGAGAAGAAGAGCACATGAATGTGAAGCAATGAGACTAGAAACAGATATGAAAAGAACACATGAGTAGAGAACAAAATGGATAAGAAGAAGAGAAAAGAGTGAATAGATGAGAAAAGAAATGGATGAGAGGAAAAGAGAATGGATGAGAGGAAAAGAGAATGAATGAGAAGAAAAGGGAATGAATGAGAAGAAAAGAAATGAATGAGAAGAGACGAAAATGGAAGAGAAGAGAAGAGAAATACAGATAAGAAATGCAGTTATTAAAGGAAATGAGACACAGGAAGAGAAGTGAGGTGATAAACAAAGAGAAGAATAGAATGAGTAAAAATCAAAAGGATAAGAAGGGTAAAGGAAGAGGAGAAGAGATGGAAAAGAGTAAAGCAGAGATGAAATAGAGATGAAAAGAGAGGAGGTGAAGGAATAGGAGAAGTAGAAAGAGAACAGAAGAGATGAAAATGGAAGAGAAGAGAAGAGAAGAGAAGATAAGAGAAGAGAAGAGAAATACAGATAAGAAATGCAGTAATTAAAGGAAATGAGACACAGGAAGAGAAGTGCGGTGATAAACAAAGAGAATAAGAGAATGAGTAACAATTAAAGAGATAAGAGGGGTAAAAGAAGAAGAGAAGAAATGGAGAAGAGTAAAGCAGAGATGAAATAGAGATGAAAAGAGAGGAGGTGAAGGAAAAGGAGAAGTAGAAAGATAACAGAAGAGATAAAAGGTGGAAAGAGCTGGAAAAGAGGTTTGGAAATGGAAGAGCAGAGAAAAAAGGAGAAGAAAACGTAGAGAAGTAGGGGTTATCTGAGAGCGCTGCCTACACTTCAATAACCTGGTGTCCTTCTATAAATATGTATATGATCTAATATCTTCTTCACTGCATTCAGATTCTGTTCCCGCTGGAATATGGAGATATAACCTGGCAGACGCGGAGGAGAGGAGACCTGCCACCTGAGGGAGAACGCATGATTAAACAAGCAGACTAATGAGTAAACATGCTCTTCCCTTTCACCCTTAAAGCTCAACCCCAGCCCTCCCAGCACTGGGGCTGCACACTGGATTTCCCATAAGGCATTTGGCAGATGTCTCACCAGGCTGTATCACTGTTGCTATGAGGCAGTGTTGGCAAACATTGCTGTTTAAGGCCTTTCTGGGAGCAGTGGACAAAAAAAAGTACAGAAAAAAATTCAGGTTGTATAAAGTGTAGGCATGTAGTACTTTAGATCTTTGGACTCCTGGTCAATTACATACTGTATTTTTCTTCTGTTTATCTACAGTAAGCTTAGATTTCCAGATTTCCTCTAAGGCTAGCCAAAGAGCGCTACACTGAGGAACCCTGAATGTTTCCGGTAACCCAAGGTGATATCAGCTAGCAGTTTGTCCCACATAGCTTGTTTCATCACGGTAAACAGGAAGGCTAAAGTCCGATATATTCGTCTCTGAATGGCGAAAGAGCTAGCACGGTTAGCGGCTAATACTAATGTGGCTCCAGCAGTGCTAGCTGAGGATAGCAGTAAGCTACAGTCCAATATACTCACCTTGGACTGGCAAACAAGCTAACTAGTGCTTAGTGCAGTTAGTGGGCATTTCTAATGCTGCTCCAGCAGTGCTAGCCAGGGGTAGCAGCAGGCTACAGGTGGTTAATACTCAAATGTGAATGATAAAAGAGCTAGCTATTAGCACAGTTAGCAGCTAATGCTAATACTGCTCCAGCTTCGGTGCTGGAGAACTAAACTATAGAACTACACTATAATTTAAAAATTAAAAGGATTATTAAAGGAAATTAAAGGATTTTAAGGGTGCCTTATAGTGCGAAAAAAAAAAAAGTTTTTTTTTTACCTAAATATATAAGCAAACAACAATTGTCTACGTAAATATGTGTGTTTTTTTTTTTTGGTTTGTTTATTATATGGGACCTGCTCTATGGGACAATGAGCCCTCCTCACATTCTGTTTGTTTTACTTCATTTACTTCACAAACTTTTAAAAATGCTCTGTGGGGCTTGTCTTTGTTTAATAGTCCTTTTCTCTGGAATTCGCAACACAGCAGCTAAAACATAAACAAGAGGAGGGCGTGTGGCTGAAAAGAAGGGTATGGCTGTATATAAGGCATTTGTTTTTGTCTGAGACGCTGGTGCTCTAGTATGATATACAGTGGCATAAAAAAAAAAAAAAATTATATATATATATATATATATATATATATATATATATATATATATATATATATATATATATATATATATATATATATACCTGTATCAGTGGCGTACAGTAAATATATTGGGTACCCCCAAATTCCCCCAACCCCGCTCCTGGCCGACCGACACATAGATAAATATTACAATAACTACATATTCTCTCTCTTGACTTAGGTATATTAACTTAATACATATCAACAGCCCACAAATACAACTACAAACTACAAAAGTAAACAATAGATCCAACAATAAATGCCTACAAGTACAACTGTTCAACAAAGATCACTCATTTGTATGTCTACAGTACACAAGGTCAGCCAAAACATTAAGTACACACAAAAACTCACCAGTCAAGCGGCCTTTTATTGTGAATTAGTTTCACATTGAAGGACAGACTTTAAAAAGGATTTTTAATATGATATGACAATATTTGTCTCATTTGCAGCCGCAATTCCATGATAGTTCGCTAACTATTGAAGTAATCCAGCATGAGCGCTGTTTATGACTAAGCAAGGCGTAGCACCTTCAACACAGCGCTGAGAAGGGGTTAGACAGCCATGGCCCCGCCCCCGTAGTGAAAATCATGAATCTGATTGGTTAGACTTGCTTCAACTTTGCTAATAGATTCATTACCACACCCTTCTCAATATCAGGAGAAGGAGCACGCAGTCACGCGGGGGCAGAAATCATTTTAAAAAGCTTTGATTGGTTAAAACCGCTGTCAGTCAGATAAGAGTCCTGTAGCAACTAAAAAATTAGTTGCTGTTTTTTTTTATTTTGGTTAATTTATAAAATAAATTCTTACACTTACAATAGCTATGATATATATTTCCTGATTAAAAATGATGTAATTATTTACATGCATTTGTTGTCACCCCTTCTCTGAAGGGTTAGAAGGGCCTCAATGCACACCACTGATATATATATATATATATATCTGTTTATATGTCTGTTTGCACAGGCTCCTAAACAGGTTTCATGAGTTTTGCAGCTAGACAGAAGCAGGTCAGCACATATAAACAATAAACATCCTGACATGTAGTTATACAGTTTGTTTTGTGTATACATTTTTGTAAATGCGAGTGAAATAACAGAAGAGAGAAAAAGAGAACAACATGGATGTACAAAGAAAATCAAGAAAAAAAAAGGTGTCCAGGAAGGACGTGAGCCGAAGCATAATAATACCCCACAGGGCCCTTGGTGGGCAGCATTCATTATCATGATCATGGTGTTTCCATTTCACAAGTCGAGTTGAGTTATATAACTCGACTTGGCAGGTCAATTCTTGCCGGTGCTGACATTGTTATGGGCGATTCCCATCATTTTAGACAAAAGACACCAAGATCATGTTCACTAGGGAGTTCCACTTCCAGGGAGGGGAGGCCTCACATATTGACTTGAAGGTGTTGAGTTCTTTAAAAAGATATATTACAACGTAAGCATGGCCCAGAAATCTGAGCTGCATCTCAAACTAGAATGGTAGTGCGTGCGCACATCCGAAGAGTCTGTGACATAACATACCAACACACTGGAGCTGGGCTGCTCCAGATATCAAAGAATTTTAAAAAATATATAGAATTCACTCACATCTGGACTCGTCCACTTGGTTTGGATCTTTTCTGACATTTCTTGAGTGCATGCAAGCAGGTCTATGCCCTCTTTACTCTGTGAAAAAGAGAGAAAAAAGAAAGAAAGAGAAACACTTTAATGACTCATAAGGCACAATTTGAATAGTACATTTTCAGTCTTGTCTTTTCTGATCTTTGATAAGTTAATTATTACAATGGATTTCTATTAAATCTACGAGAGCAAAAATTAATTCAACTTTTCACCTACCACACTACATCAAATCCAATTCCCTCAGAGCAGTTGGAAAGTGTTTCAGAAGTACTAAAAATATCCCTAATACAGAAAAATAGACTGTGACGCACGGTGGTCTGATTTTTGCAAATATGATAAACATGTTCCTGTGCAGCTTTAGATTTAGCACTGCTGTCCATAAAACCTCTCATCTTTGTCTCTTTTTATTTATTCTGTCTTAATATTTGACCGCTTATTTTTTTTTTTACATTTTTAAAAGTTACAGTTTTCTTCTCCTGTAACCATTTTGTTACAATACAGTGATTATGTACAGTGTATCGTGTATTATGTCCTTTTGGAGGTTATGTACAGTTGTGGTAGCAATACTGGGATTAAAAAAAAATAAATAAAAATGGATAACTTTTTTTTTCTGTTAAGCATGGTGATGGTAGCAACATACTGTGTTTCTGGTTTGGAACTGAAGCATTGAAGAAATATGCATGGAATTAGGGATGAGTTATATGGTCAAAATATTACATAAATCTTAGTGATTTTAAACTGATTATTTGATTTAAAAACGCTGCATTTCAATCAAATAAAATAATTACAGACTAATTACCGTCTGTTGCAAGTTTGTTCAGTCGGTCAATGTTTTTGTAAGCAAAAAAGATATCCACAAAAAGCTCAGAAAATTATACTTTATACTGTGTCACAATAGCAATATTTTTAATGAGACAATAAAATCCTATTGTCATATTGCCCACCCCAGGATGGAATTATAAAGATTATTATAAAACATCCTGAAATCACAATTACAAAACACTTCAGAGGTCTTTTATTGGAAACAAGGGATGCAGTAGGAAGCTGTATAGAGGAGATCAGAAACAGTCCATATTCAGTGCAGGAGGCTCCACATACATTTCCCACAGGTCACTGCAGCGATTCTAAGTTCCTGTCCCAAGACATTTGGCATGTCAGCGTATGCTGTTTGTGCATTCTGCACCAGAAAATGAACGGTTATCATTAAATCCCAATACTGTCATGAACTCCATGTCCATTATGAGTGTATGTAAACTTCTGACCTCAACCGTACATTTACTGTAGCTATATGCAGCATAGTGCCTCAGGCGCCTCATAAAAAGGACACTTTTTTTTCATTGAGCTAAAAGCCATTTCCCACTGCACTCTGCACCAGACAGTGAATCAGGCGTCCTCTGAATAATGCTCACAGTTTCTGTGCTGTCTAGAAGCACTGAGGGCACACTTCTTCTTATATATTCATACATGATTAAGCTTAGTTAAAGACGAAAGGCAGAGAAATCACACAGTCAGTGGGAACATCTCATTTAGATCTTAGTAAGCTGCATTTGTATGGTTTTCCATTAAACACATAGTGAGGATGAGTAATGAGTTTATTACGAGCTCACATCTGTGCCCCCATTACACCATTATGCCTAAAACACATGGTGAAGGCAATTTTTTTTCCTCCGCAGGCCGAGGTCATTTCAGGCTATATAGTTTCTTAAGAAGTTCTTCCGTTTAAAAAGTGCTGTTTTTCCATCCAGCAGTGAAGGGTGGTTTAATGGGTACAGATACAACTTGTTTTTATATATTTAAAAAATCCTGCAGGAAACAAAACACTGTCGAATGACTGACATACACAGTTTAAACTAGTAAATAAAACAATAGCATCACTATCGATTTTATTGGAAACATCTATTTTTGCTATTGTACACTATAGTATGGACAAATGTATTGGGTAACCTGCTCAATCAGTGTTTCTTGTAAACAATGCTGTCTGCTTTTGTTGGAGTAACTTTCTCTACTGTCCAGGGAAGGCTTTCTACTAGATTTTAGAGATTTGCTGTAATGCTGGATCAAGGATTTTTCCTGAGTAAGGGGCTATCAAGGGACCACAATATTTATAGAAGGGCCAAGTATTCTTTCTCCAGTATATAATGTACCATGCTCAAATATAAATGTTATTTTAAAAATAAATGTTATTAAAGTTAATTTTGTAAATTAGGTTTTACACACAAAAACAATATATCTGCAATCAAAATGTATTAATCAAAAGGAAAACATTGCAATTTCAAAAGAGAAAAAATATAAAATATATGTTTTTAAATATACTTGGTTACTTTTTTTCTTCTTTGCAGTTATTTAAAAAATTATCTGCGTTTGAATTTTGCCAGTCTTCACTTTAATTTTTTTGTTTTTGTGGATTTTGCTACTAATCTCTTTTGCTTCTGGAAACCCCTCATTGGCTTCTGCTTGATCTTTTTGCTTGTATATGTATTTAATCTATATATATTTTTTATATGTAATTAATTTTGATTGCTGATTGCAGATATAAAATTTTGCAATTATTTCTGGGACCATATATGATCAAAAAAAAAATAAAAAATGGGTTACCATGACAGGCCTAAATTGTGCATCTAATTTTTTCTACTTTCCTGATCATTGATTGTATTGTTATATTTCTAATTTTATAAAGTACTTAAATTGCCACTGAGTATGGTTTATGCTATATTGATAAACTTGCTTCAGAATAAACTGATTTGTATGTCCACTCACTCTCTTTACTTTCTAATGTTATCAATGTGTACAACTACATACAGCAGCCCGTCTGTTGTCTTGCACAGCTGTCCCCTACCTCATTCATATTACTGATCAGTGTTAACCACTTTACACACCCACAGTAATCACACTGGTCATGTGTGTGTGACAGTAACCCAAAAATATCCAGTAAAGAGAAATTCTGTGCTCAGAAACCGACCACTGAAGCTAAAGCTAAGGAGGCAAACACATGGCCTGTGGGATGGAACAGAACCGATAAAGGTTTTAATCCGGCCGTCCAGAGAGAGCTGTCTCAACTCAATAATCTGGTAAATGTTTTTACTCCGATGCACAAACTAATATTTGTACACTCGGTCACAGTCTGTGTGCAAGTCTCCAAAAGACTGGTGGAATTTACTCAATGCTAAATGCCAGCCTTTCTCTCCTGCTGCCTCACAAAGACAGGACCTGATGATCTTCAGGGATGTTCTTTACAGAACACTGAGTGCTATTCATGAATCGGTTAACAGGGACATGTTAGAATATTATAGCTCTGGCTGAGGCTGAATGTAGAGCTGAGAGTCAGTGTTAATGAGTCAGTTAGTGACCCAGTTGTCTTTCATCAGTCAGAGAAAGCTGTCATTTGTCAGTCATTCAGCTTCTGTTCCACCGGCCCACTTAACCAAAATGTGCTAATGCTATTTCATTCTCCATTAGCAACTTCATGAAATATGGAACTTCATGTCTTGCATCAGGACAAAGTGTCAGGTTTTGTAATATAAAATTGGTCCAATTTACTAGAATTTCTGAATAGCATTTCTAAATAAGGCCACATATATATAATTATGTCTTTCACCAACACATATATACCGTATGTCTTTCACCAATATATATATATATATATATATATATATATATATATATATATATGTGTGTGTGTGTGTGTTGGTGAAAGACATAATTGAAAATCTCCTTTCCACTGGTAGGGCTGGGCAATATTGTGAGAAAAAAATATTCTTGATATTCTTTTAGTATATGAGTGATTCTCAATTATGATTACAATTTTTAGTTCTTAGATAACTTTTAGTGAAGAAAAAGTATAAAATAAAAAAATCACTGCCACACGAAAGTTCTTTACAGGTTTCTGACAGAAGCAAATGTCTATCTACTAAAATTCCCTCTGACAGCTTCTATATGCAAAAATAATCTCAATTATTATTTAGAAAATCACATTTTGACATTAATCCCATTAATCAAATTAATTCAATTAACCTCCCAGACTTACAGTACACACTGGGTAATGGGGACCCTTTTTTTTAACACCAACTACATACATTTAAAGTGACTCTTTTCGAATGTTTTCTTTTAAAATGTCACCTCCTTTGTGACATTCGGTTCATTTGTTCATACAACTAATTTGGTAATAATAACAATATCACTTGTCTATGGTGTTGTGAACTGTTACTTCATATTGGCTACATATGTTAAACTGATAAATAAAATAATAATAATAATAATAATAAAGCAAAAATTGACCCAGACCCATTGATACTGGACTGTCTGAAATGGGTACGTCAGTTAAAATGAGTCTGCCATGAGCAAGAGCAAGGCAAGAACAGGGAACTCTGCCTTATTAAAACCACTTGACTTAACTTACCAGTTTCCTAATAATGATTCATTTTAGCTATTTACGAACAATGTTAAGAACAACACAACTTTAAGAAAGTTTGCCAAAAGCCTTCTTATCCTTCAAATTTTGCAATTTGAGTTCTTCATCTCTATATTTGTGCAGGGAAGGCAATGCCAATTTAAACCTGAACCACCAATTTACAATTTTCTCATTACTATAGCGCAAAATAATTATTATGCAAATAATTCTTAAAAAAACGAATAACCAATATGTGCAGTGAAATGGATGTGGGAAAGCATTAATCTCTGTAGAGCTGTGGCCTGGAAGGAACAGAGTTTAATATGTTCCAGCTAAAGGGTAACACTATGAACATGGAAACGGCGTGGGTTATGAGAAGTCTCATCACACATGCACTTTTATGTAAAGTAATTAATCAGGAGGGGGTGAGGTGTGAACGCAAGCTGGAGTCTATGGATACGATCACATTAAAAGCTTTAATAATAAATTCAGATTTGTGCTTAGATTGGGTTTGGCTATCTTGCCAATTCACATTCATAAATGTAAGTGATCTCCATCTGTCTGTAGCATAAATGAATCTGTTCCTGAAATTGCACACATGCTCACACTGATACATTTATGTATTTCACTGCTGTTACTGACAACCAAACACAATACTAAGCTAAGCTAAGCTAAGCGCATGGGTACAGCCAAAAGTGATCTGATCGAAAAATTCAATCTGGGTCATATAAAAAAAAGTGACTCTAATTTTATTTAAAATAATCTGATTTTACATCCCTTATATCATCAGCCTGGTGATATAAAAATAGCCATAATTCCCAGTACACTTGACCAAGCAATTTATCTGCACAAGACCTATTACAAGTCCAGATTCTGCTGTAAAATATAGTGATGTCTTAATTACTGCCATCAAAGTGGAACGTTTCTGTGATGTGTTCACTTTTACAGTTGAGGTTTTTAGTTTGCTTTGGCGAGAGAACACACAATGCCTGGGATTTAATAGAGTTGCAGCACAAATGAATCATCATGTAACTTTTAAGGTTATTAAAGTCCTAAGACCTTTTCCACATTCAGAGCAGGTAAACAGCTTTCTTCCAGTATGAATAATTACTTGGCCTTTAAGGTGGCCTGGTTTGGAAAACTTTTCTCATGCTCACAGCAGAAAAGATGAGTATTTTCCAATATGGATCCTTTAAGCTGAAAGGTCTTTCCACAGTGGCAGCAAGTGTAAGTGTTTTAACATTGTCTATATTTAAAATACACTTTTGAAAAGCTAGTTACACTGAAAGGAGGGATGATCTCCTGTCCTATCATGTATGTCCATGTCACATTTTAGGGTCAACTCTTTCAGGTGAAATTCTTTTGGCAGCGAGAAGAGTGTAAAGGTTATTTTCTGCTATGAATACACAGGTGATCTTTCAGGTTGGTTAAACAAGCCAGCAAAACTATTTTTTTTTTCTACTGCGTTCTCAAAGTAGGAGTGTACTTTGTACTTAAATAACTTTTTCGCATTATACGGTGCACTTAAAATCTTTACATTTTCCCAAAAATCGTCAGTGCTCCTTTTAATCCGGTTCGTCTTGTGTATGAATTTTACCAGTCAGGTTGTAAGGAGCAGTAAAGCCGCTCTGCCAAATCGCAGTGTTATTTAGGAGTTTCAGTTCATTTCTTCAGCACCGAGACTGGAGTAGTATTAGCATTAGCCACTAACCACTTTTTTCCCGTTCAGAGGTGAGTATTATCGGCCTGTAGCCTGCTGCAAACCCCGGCTAGCACTGCTGGAGCAGCATTAGCATTACCCGCTGACTGCGCTAGTTCTTTCTCAGTGAAGAGGTGAGTGTTATCCGCCTGTAGCCTGTTCCTTATCCTGACTAGCACTGCAGGAGTTGTTAGCCGCTAATGCTAATGCTCCCACCTAGTGCTGGAGAAATTTGGGAATCTAAGCTTACTATAAATAAATAAAAGCACTTTACCCGCCCAAATAAACAGTTTTCAGGAGAGAAATCTGTGTAGTTTTACACCCAGTGCTCGTTTGACTGTAAAAGAAGGACTTTTTTATTACAGTTTGTTTCCTTAGCTTAGCTTTACTTAACTTAGTTAGCTACTCCCCCACGACCATCCAGCAGCAAGACCTGCTGAATAAGAAGTTCTTTATAGTGTCTCTTAATATGCACCTTATAATCCAGTGCACCTTATGTATGAAAGTAGACCAGAAAAATACAATACATTCATTGATATGCCAAAAGAAATGAAAAATTGATCAGAAAGTGTTTACATTAGGGGATGGCTTAGGTACATTTACACCTGTATACATTATGATGTGTTATCTTGTCAGGAGGGCTGAACACTGGTCAGTGTGCTCATGGCAAAGTTTAATACTATAACATCACAGCAAGACGTGTGTCTACCCACAGTGGACAGGACAGTGTATGGTAATGATCTTGACCAGCAATATCTGGTTTGAACTGTCAACATACACTACATTTAATTGAAGAGGCCCCTGCGCATATCCCACAGGTCAGTGCAGCATTCTCTAGCTTCCATGGGACAAGGCAAAAATAACAGTACATAATACTACATCTTACTCCATGTCATGTGACATGTCAGTGTCAGGGTCCTCATGCTGAGCACATGATGTCCTGTTTACCATACTTTAGTGGCCAGTATTCAGTTGGCATCTCAGTATTGTCTAAGGCCTACATGTGTTTAGTTTTGAGTGTGGAAAGGACTTAAAACTGTGCACCATTACTTAAGACCTACACAACAGTCATTTCCAATTAAGCGGCCAGTGAGGGCATACATTCCTAACAGTGTTCGACAAAACGTGTTTAGGGCGTGAGCTCATACTCACCTTCTGCCACATGTAGGCCTCTCTGAGCGTGATGATCTCATGTTCTCGATGCTCTCCCTGCACGGCACACACCACACACACAATCTTCTGGTCTTGTTTACAGTAAAGCGACCCCTCCTGTCCATGCTCTTGACACCTTAGTCTCTCTACGGTCACTGTGTCCCTCTTTCCTGTCTCGGCTGCACTCTGCTGGTCCTCCTCCTCTGGCTCACGGCCTTCTCCCCCAGCGGCCTCGGCCACCTCCAGCCCATTTTCGGCCACCTCTGCCTGGCCGCAGCCGTTGACTCGCTGGGCTGGTTCTGGAGGCTGGTCTGTGGAGGAGTAAGGCTGAAGCTGGTGCCTGGTGCTGAGTGTGTGTTTTTCTGCATGGTCGGAGCAGAAGGCAAAGCGGCAGAGCGCACACAACTGCGTGGCCGGCAAAGCCTCATCAGGCTCACAGGCATCGCAGGTGCCGTCCATCTGAGGCAAGTCGTCAACATCCCAGCATGCTTCTGGAGAATTCATGGTGCAGGTAGACCAGGAGAGAGAGGATCCCAGGGGAGCCTAGAGGCAGATAAAGGACATGTAAAAATAGCCCCAGTTCAAGGCACACAGCAAACACATGTCTCTGTGAGACATCCTCAGATCTGCCGAGGCCTGATGTGCTTTTAAACCCCTCCTCTATTTCTAATAAAAGAAGAAAAGTACTAAAAACTGTAAACAGACCTGTCCAGGTGACTTCCTTAACAGGGTTCAAAAATAGTAAAAACTGAACTATTGCTATCAACAGCTGTTCTGTATCTCTCAGCTTGTCCAAAAAAGTATGATGCGCAACATTTTGACTAAAGGGAAGTCAATGGGTTCTTCAATGCAGGGGTGCACCATTTTAGCATTGGAGGGTTGATATACTGCAAAGTTAGGTGGTTGAACTTAGGTAGTCAGTATAAACTCAGCATAAATTTATTTTACTTCAGTCCTGGATATATGGAGATATATAGATTGCATTATTAGTATTGTATCATCTCATAAAATTCATGTATCTTGTTGTATGCAACAATAAAAATTAATTTTTGCTTTGTTTTACGTTTTGTCATATCTCCAAGAATATTGTTAGCACAAAAATTACATAAAATGTTGTGATATTGCTTTAGGGCCATATCGCCCACCCCTAGTTGCACTGTTCAAACTCATCTAATATAATATATCAGTTAATGACCTGACTAAGTAGATGTTTTTAAGCAGGGCAACCACCAAGTTTTGGAGAACAGCCTGCCAGGACTGGAATTGTGCATCCATTTTCTATAGCTTTACTAAGAACCCTAGGGAAGTCACCATCCAAACCAGTGACTCAGGATCTGGGTTGATCCAGGCATATTTTAACGGTACGAGTCATTTAACTATGGTGTTTAGCATCATCCACTGTTCACAAGATGCCACTAAAGGACACTGCTTTCAAGCAGGTAGCACTGAGGAGAGTTCTCAGAAGGTAAATCAGAGCTTGCAGCAGAAGCATTGCCCAAATTTCTTTGTTTTTAAACCACCACTGGAAAGCATGTTCAGAAATAGAAACACAATCGTAGCATATTGAACTCAAAACAATCATTCAACACCAGTAATGTACACAGATGAATCAATAATTGCCCAGAGTGTGCAGCACTACTTACACACACAAATTGACTAGACTACAGAGTTTTTAAAGGAGCTGATCAGGGAGGAGAGTTAGTCTGGATTATAAATCTTATTAAAACTGCTTTTTTTATACAAATAAAAGCAGAGGGATATCTGCCGATATTAAGCATTAAGAAACTTGCAAAATGATCTGAGCGCGACCTGATCCCTGTGAAGAAGAATTGTAGCACTTTAATTTTAAGCCATTTAATTTTTAAAAGTGTACATTTGGCAACAACAGTGCTGATGTAGTACACTTTACTAATTTAGTAATGATCATGCAAGTAAATGAAATCAAGTCATTATTGTGTTTACTAATTTTAAGCATGTCCTGAGTTAAAGCAGGTGTGTTAAACCAGAGAAAGCATCAAAATAAGCAAGGCAGGGGAACGGCAGGACACTGGCATTAACTCACACATGTACTTCTTCATTCTGCAACTTGAGAACATACCACATACCACCAGCCACTGGCCATAAGCAGAACCTCCTACAAACCCCTCTCCCGCAATCTGGCTCCTCCTACGGGTGTCCAGCGTCGGGTCCTGACCTTCCTATACAGCACTTGCTTCTGTTGACATTCCTCTCCCCCCTTCCCTCTCTATTCCTCTGCGGGACAGCCGCGAAAAAATGGAATTGAAACGTCCTGCTCTCCCTGTCCATTCACACAGCACAGCATGAATATCCCTCTCCCACTCCACTGATACATCTGTCTCACACACTCTCACATTCTCATAGTCTCCTAGGCCTGACCCTTTTCAGTGCCTGCAACATACAAATGCCATGGGCCTCACACACACTTGCACGCACACACACACACACACACACACACACACACACACACACACACTCACACTCACAGTGTTTTCTCCCCTCTGCTGCTGCTTGTCCGTGTGCTCTAATCCTCAGTGTGTTCGCAGTGTGTCTGAAATACAGTCGCAGGTCTCCCCTCTCTCAAAGAGTTATTGTGACTGAGCAGCAGGCTAACACTCCAGCAGCTAGCTTCCTTCCTTAGCATTGCTGTGGCCTGATCTGCTTTCTCTTTCCAGCTGAGCTCGGCTCCCTCCACTTCCTTGTTTTGATCCGTGCTCTGCTGCTTATTTTTTTCACAACTTCCTGTTTCTGCAGCCGGAGCCGGGAGAGCTAAATTACACCACTACACATCTCTCTGAGTGTGTGTGTGTGTGTGTGTGAGAGAGAGAGAGAGAGAGTGAATGTGAGAGAGTGTGTGTGTGTTTGTGTGAGAGAGAGAGAGAGAGAGAGAGAGAGAAGGGGGGGAGGGGGGTGAGAACCATCTGTGTGTGTGAGAGAAGGGAGGAGGGAGGACTGGCAGCAGAAAGAATCTGGACTGGTAGGCTTGGGCCAGCAATTCCAAGCCACTGGCAAATGAATGCAACAATATATAAGCTATATATGTATATATATATATATATACATACATATATACTGTATATACATATATAGGGTGACATGCAAACGTTTAAGCAGTCACAATGGCTTTTAACTGCCACTGTGAACTGATCTCCAAAAGACATAATGTCAAATATATGGTGTACTATTATTATTAGTAGCATTATTACTATAGTAAAAAGAAACAACATACATAGGATATGTAATGAAACAGATATAAAAAAAATACAAATAGAACAAAAGAAATGACAAAAAATAAAAAGACAGAATAATAAAGAAGATTTTTGTGTCAGAGTTGGTAATTGGGAATTTCACAGTTGTGTGCATGGCCAAGATGCCTTTTTATGTTTTTAATGTGGTAAACATAAAATATGGATAACTGTTATTCTAATCTAAAATATACAATTTATATATATGTTTGTTTGTTTGCTTGCTTACTTAGCACCACCACACTCCAAGGAATTACCAAGCAACCCCTTGGAAAGATATAATATAACTGAATAATAAATAACTGCTTAGCAATCCCACATCAAAACCTTTGATACAGCTGCTGCTTAAAAGCAGCATAGTAACACTTTTGCAACATTCACAGCTTCAACATGATATACCATAACAATTACTAATAACTACTATTTTTATATTTGTATTATTTATCATTTACATTGCAATATATAATGGTTACCCGTATTCTATGATAATTCAAAACATAAAAACAGGCCCATTCAGCTGAACCATTCACAACAATAAAATTCCCAGTACACTGCTCAGAGATCAACAAACAACCTAGCTACTTTTTATTTACACTTTTATGGTTTATACTATTTCTATAATGCAATACTGATCCATTTAACTTTTAATTTTAACTTATTTAAGTTGGATTTTATATGTTTTGCTCGACATTATAAAGAAAATAATATTTTGTAATCTTAATATTATTAATTGTACAATCTCTTATTTTACTACCCATTTTGGTGTTTTAAGTTGGATATTGTTTTTTTTAAACCTACTTTGATACAGAGCGAAGCACTGTGAATTTTGTCATTGTAAATTGTCTGGAAAGTGTTTGCTACATAAATAAAGAGTGTTTGAAATGGCTTTATTCTGTTCCCTCTGACACAGATACTAGCTAACCTAATTACATGAAGAAAACAATAAAATGGCTAGTTTACAGCTGGAAACTGAGGCTTACCACCCTGGCAAGCACTTTTCTCTTTATGTCTTACTTCTATCTCTCAGAAATGTTTTTAAGTTATTAAGCCAATGTCCAAAATTTTGACAACACAGTTAAACTAAGCAGAATTAGCTAGTTTAACATAATAACGTTAAATTTTTGAAGTTGGTAACTAGTTAGCTAGCTAACTATATAGCTAACAGTTTTACTCACCAGCATAAAATGCACATAACCGTCGCCCCATTCAAGGTGTATGTTAATGGCAAAATTAGAAGAGGAACAAGCTATGTTATTTTTATATATTAACCATATAGCTAGCTATATTTATTTAGTTTTAGGGGAAAACAGCTCTAAAAAGCAAAGTGTGTAAATTTTAGTAGTGCAGTGGGGATATTTTCACTGTCTCTTCCCCAGCTAATATTTTACTGAGGTAGCTAGTGTTACCTTTAGCTAAGTTAACTAGTTAGCTAGGCTAACAACTAGCTATGCTAGTTAGCAGGGTAGCTAACTAAATAATAAATTCTGCTAGTTACCTAGTTAGTTAACCCAGCATATTTTGTATATTAACTAACCTTTGCTGACAACAAAACCAATGCTGGTGCTGTTTTAAAAAAATCTATCTCTATAAAAAATCCATTACTTTGCTAACTAGTTAAGTTAGAGTAGCTAGCTAACTTAGCTAAATGTCTCCTTTTTGTCAGTCTGTTGTCCATTACCAGAGACTGTAAAAAAAGATGGACGCCGTGTCTCTGTTTCCATTCATTCAATGAAAATGAAGCCAAAATCTTCCTCCATGTTGGCGATCCTCACACCCGAGTCTGCGCAGTAGAGACCAGAGGAGGGAGAAAGACTGTGGAGAGCAGCCTACTCATTTGAATAAACCCGCCCCTGAGGGCTGCCTCGCGGTCACAGACTGCAGAGCGGAGCAGAGCGGACGGAGCAGACTGTCACTGTTATTAGTCCCACCCATAACCAGCCCTTTTACAATAACCACACCTTTTTTGAATAGAGCTGAATAACGTTTTTAAAAACGAATTCTGTGGGAATATAAAAAATTTGACAATATAAGCAGAGGTTACACTAGCTGTTGCATTTAAATAATGGAGGTAGAATTACAGTATATGGGAAAAAAACGTGATTGAAAGTTGTCTGTTTTGCCATTGAAACCTATGGGAATGGGTGGAGTTACACAGCTTTCTGAAACCGAACAGCAGGGGGCGCCCGACCTGTGGTGGCTTCACTTTTGAGAGACGATGCTTTGTCCAGCTATACACAGTCTATGTCCGTTACAAATGAAATGTTTTGTGGGGAAATGTAGCAAACTACAGTTCAGTCTGAGGTAGGTTAAGTAACCAAAATGCTGAGTAAAATAAATACACAACTTGTTTCACAGCCAGATGATAAGCTAACCCAGTACAAATACACAGATATATCTACCCAACTTACACAGGCAACAGCATTTTAGGACATGTAGATCAGTCTGACTTAATTTTGCAAACTCAAACAGTGTTTTTTCCTCATAATTTTACAACTGCTTACCCACACAAGACCAGCTGGAGCTCCTGATGCTGACAGATTAGCTCTGTGCTGGACAAACATCTGTTATTCCAGCAACACAGGACCATATGAACTCCATATAATAGAGAATTTCTGCTGTAGAGTAACTCTGATGGTGAGATATACCGGTAGTTGACAAGGAGATGTGAGATCTGTTACTGGGGAAAAAAAGTTAACATTTGCATTTTAGATTTTCACTAAAAGTCAATACATATAATTTTAATACCCAGTTCCCAAGTAGGAACCCTCAGGGCCTCGAGACCTTCAGATTTTTTTTTTTAATATTCAGTAGAACGGTGCTTGTTTGTGTTGTTGTGTGCAAGGAATTGTTAATGGAAAAAATGCTGAAGGTTACATACCATCGCTATCTGACAAAAAAAACTCATGTACTGAACATGGCAACTTTGCAGGAGAGAGGAAAAACATTAACTTTCAATAGGAGTCAATGTAAAAAAATATTCCAAGTCATTTGGTGCATTCTACTGGCATCATAAAACCTGTCAAGGTGAATGGCAAATGCAAGATCCAAACTATACCAAGAAGAGCATTTTTTTGCTTCATGTAAAAATCTTGTATATCCAAAAATGCAGCTTAACAGCACTTTACCTTCAATAGAATATAATATAAAAAAGGACTAAATCCAAGTGATTTTGGAGCATTTCTACTGAAACAATGTAAAGAACAACTTTATGAACAAATTTACTGTATGTACTGTATGTAAAATTAAGTACAAATTTAATGATGAATGGACCAACAAAAATGCTCCAAAACAACTTAATTGGATTCAACTAAAGAATCTTTAAATCCTGTCAAATCTCCATTTAGGAGGAATAAAGTTTGAGTATATATTTAGGAGATAGAAAGTTATTATGTGACAGTGACAGAGCATATAGTAAATACCAATATTGATTGTAAGTATGTTTTAACGGCACTTTACCTTCAATAGAATATAATATCAAAAATAACTAAATCCAAGTGATTTCTGAGCATTTCTACTGAAACAATGTAAAGAACAACTTTCAAATTTATATAAGTGAAAAATAGAAGTACAACTTTATGTTAGTCAGCAGCTATGCTCAAGGTAAACTATATGTTTCGGTCAGTTACTAAGACTACTTCCAATAGAAAATTATTTTCACAAGCTTAAAATGGTCTGTGTTTAATCTAGAAAGGCCTAACTATCTTAAATAATGCTGCTATTAGCTTGGTTAGCGCTCATGTAAACTACAGTATAATGTCATATCAAGGCTAGCATAAATTAGCATTAACTGTATTTAAATGTGATTTTTTTTTCTCAATTATTTGACATTTATGTTCTAAACAAAATGATTGGGTTTAATGCCAAGATTCTTCACTGCGATATACATGGGCTGTTATGTTTTTTACACTATATTTGTTTACATGTATTGTCTTACTGTCACCATCTGTTCATTCTGATTTTCATTGTAAAAGTATAAAATGTTTTAGTTTTTTTTCCAGTATAAGCAAATGAACAAACAATTATGCATGCAAAAGTAGCCATCTGTTTTTGTTTTTTTGGCCTGTTCTATTAAGACTCTACAGAAAGAATGAATGTTTTATTTTCTAGCAAACTCCATTGCAAGGTAATATAGATATACTGTACAAAATAACACACTTGTGCGTGTTTTGCTATGACAGATGAGTATGTATGTTCTCTGGCTGCAGAGCTTAAAAACAAACAAACAAACAAACAAACACTAAACAAGGGATCTGTGCCCTTTATATGTAGGCTATACTCACATCCATACTGCTGCCCTCTACTGCGTCCCCCTAAAACCAGGACAGTTCTACAACTGCTCTTTTCCACTACGACCTGCAACTGACATTTCAGAGGGATCATAAAAGCTGAATCAATATGCTTCAGTGTGCGAGAGTGAGAGGAGAGGGAAATGTGTCAGGCCACATCAGACAGGCCTGTATGATGGACAACAGCTCATGCCATCGGCAGAGATCAAAGTACCCATGATCCTCAGCGTACTGACAGTGGCTATGATTTAAGACTGCCTCGTTCCCCGCAGGACCAGGAGGAGTATCCTCAAATCATTTCAGGTCATTACACTCTTACCATTCATTATCTCCTCGTATCACCATTGGGCAAGGCCTCTTTTTGACTTTCTCTTATCTTCACAGAACAGTCTGCCAGTTTAACAGCAGCATATAAGCAGTAGATACTAATATGAGCTACTTTTTACAGCTGTAACTTTTAAATAAAGTCACTGACAGGTTGCTTTAATATATAGTACATGTATATTATATAAACAAGTTTGTTGTTACGAATGAGAGGGTGGACGTAAGTGCAGATATATTACAAGTATTTTTAATAAACAAGATAAATGAAAACAAACAGAAAACAAACACGGGTATCGCATAAATAAAGAAATAAACCCTTAGAAGTAGAATATTGAATAGAACAAAACTAAGTATGACTAAACAAACAAAACACTGAATAACTAGAACACTAGGGACACAAAATAAAATAGGTACACTTACTGAATTAACAAAACAACAGACCTGGATTCAGGGAACATAAATGCACAAAATACAAAACTTGGATATACAGACAGCAAAGATACAAAAGACTCCACAAGGCAACACTCATACAAGAGGCTATTTATACACAAGGAGGGTGAAGACAGGTAATGAGGGGGCGGGGTTACAAACAAGACACAAGGTGACAACACTAATGGCTAGGGCGGGGCTAGGGTGGAGACAGAACAATAACAAAACAATGCCATGTGCTCAAAAAAGCACATGGCTGGAAACACAAGACAGGAAAACAGGGCAGGAGCACAGAAAACCAAAAGAGGGAAAAACACAGGACAGACAGGCTAATATGTGACATTACCCCCCCTCAACGGCGCCACTACCAGAGGCGCCGAGAGAGAGGGAACAGAAAAACTAAAGACAGGGCTAGACAAGACCTGGGGACGAACACAGGGGCTGGAACAGAGTCAGGAAACTAGACAGGGGGTACTAATTTGGACTGGAACGGAGACTGGACAGGTGGTAGAAACAGAGACTGGACAGGGGATGAGAACAGAGACTGGACAGAGGGCTGTACATTGGACAAGGATACAGACTGGACAGGGGGCTGAACTAGAGACTGGACATGTGGCTGGACATTGGACAAGGACGCAGACTGTACAGGGGGCTGAGACTGGACAGGGGATACATACTGGGACTGGAATGGAGACTGGGGAGGTGGGAAAAACAGAGACTGGACAGGGGACGAGAACTGAGACTGGACAGAGGGCTGTACATTGGGCAGGGATGCAGACAGGGCAGGGGACATGAACAAAGACTGGACAGGGGACGGAGACTGGACGAAAGACTGGACAGGGGGCTGGACGTTGGACAAGGATGCAGACTGGACAGGGGGCTGGACATTGGGCACGGATGCAGACAGGGCAGGGGATATGAACAAAGACTGGACAGGGCACGAGAACAGAGACTGGACAGAGGGCTGGACATTAGACAGGAATTCAGACTGTACAGGGGGCTGAAACACAGACTGGACATTAGACAACAAAGGGGACTGGACTGGAGATTGAACAGGGGACTGGACTGAGGATGTGAACGGACATTGGACGTTAGACTGGACACTAGACACAAATGGAGACTGGACATTGGGCTGGACAGGGGATGGGAAACGAGACTGAACAGGGGACTGGACAGTGGACATAAACGGAGACTGGACATTAGACAGGACACTGGATAAAAAAGGAGACTGGATGTTGGACTGGACAGGAGATGGAAACAGTGAGTGAACAGGAGACACAAATGGGAGAGTAGACTGGACAGGACTGGACAGGGGAACAGGGACAAAAACATTGACAGGGACGGACACAAACACAGTGACAGGAACAGGAACTGAGACATTACTGGAAATGGGTACAGGGACACAGACAGGAACTGGAACTAAAATGGGAACGGACATGGGTAAAAAAATGAGTAAAGACCCAGGACTGGCACAAGTCTGTGATACTGTCTGTGAGGCCAGTCTGGGCACAGTTCTGGGGGTGAATTCCGGAGGTCTTGGGGCTGGCCTAGGAATGCGTGAATGGGGAGTATAAATAGTTCTGGGAGTGGGCACAGGAACAGGGGAGGTAGTGGAAACCATGGTCACAGGGTCAGAGGCGGCCGGAGCCGCGGGCACAGGGTCAGAGGCGGCCGGAGACGCGGGCACAGGGTCAGAGGCGGCCGGAGCCGCGGGCACAGGGTTAGAGACGGCCGGGGCCGCGGGCACAGGGTCAGAGGCGGCCGGAGCCGCGGGCACAGGGTCTGGAGCAGTGGGTACCACATGGGCGGCAGGCACTGCTGGTGCTGGAGCTGAGGCTGGAGCAGCGGGAGCTGCTGGAGCTGGAGCTGAGGCTGGAGCAGCGGGAGCTGCTGGAGCTGGAGCTGAGGCTGGAGCAGCGGGAGCTGCTGGAGCTGGAGCTGAGGGTGGAGCAGCGGGAGCTGCTGGAGCTGAGGCTGGATCAGCGGGAGCTGCTGGAGCTGGAGCTGAGGCTGGATCAGTGGGAGCTGCTGGCGCTGTAGCTGAGGCTGGAGCAGCGGGAGCTGCTGGAGCTGGAGCTGAGGCTGGAGCAGCGGGAGCTGCTGGAGCTGAGGCTGGAGCAGCGGGAGCTGCTGGCGCTGTAGCTGAGGCTGGAGCAGCGGGAGCTGCTGGAGCTGGAGCTGAGGCTGGAGCTGCTGGAGCTGGAGCTGAGGCTGGAGCAGCGGGAGCTGCTGGCGCTGGAGCTGAAGTAGCGGGAGCTGCTGGTGCTGGAGCTGAAGCAGCGGGAGCTGCTGGTGCTGGAGTAGCGGGAGCTGCTGGTGCTGTAGCTGAAGCAGCGGGACCTGCTGGAGCAGCGGGAGGTGCTGGAGCTGGAGCAGCAGGTGCTGGAGCTGAGGCTGAGGCAGCAGGTGCTGGAGCTGAGGCTGAGGCAGCAGGTGCTGGAGCTGAGGCTGAGGCAGCAGGTGCTGGCGCTGAGGCTGAGGTAGCAGGTGCTGGCGCTGAGGCTGAGGCAGCAGGTGCTGGAGCTGAGGCAGCAGGTGCTGGAGCTGAGGCTGAGGCAGCAGGTGCTGGAGCTGAGGCTGAGGCAGCAGGTGCTGGAGCTGAGGCAGCAGGTGCTGGAGCTGAGGCTGCAGTGGTGGGTACCACGTGAGTAGCAGGCACCACTGGTACAGAAGCAGGGACGGATGCCACTGTCAAGACAGAAATGGGCTGCCTGGACCTGGAGGGTGGAGCAGCGGGAGCTGCTGGAGCTGAGGCTGGATCAGCGGGAGCTGCTGGAGCTGGAGCTGAGGCTGGAGCAGCGGGAGCTGCTGGAGCTGGAGCTGAGGCTGGAGCAGCGGGAGCTGCTGGCGCTGGAGCTGAGGCTGGAGCAGCGGGAGCTGCTGGAGCTGGAGCTGAGGCTGGAGCAGCGGGAGCTGCTGGCGCTGGAGCTGAAGTAGCGGGAGCTGCTGGTGCTGGAGCTGAAGCAGCGGGAGCTGCTGGTGCTGGAGTAGCGGGAGCTGCTGGTGCTGGAGCTGAAGCAGCGGGACCTGCTGGAGCAGCGGGAGGTGCTGGAGCTGGAGCAGCAGGTGCTGGAGCTGAGGCTGAGGCAGCAGGTGCTGGAGCTGAGGCAGCAGGTGCTGGAGCTGAGGCTGAGGCAGCAGGTGCTGGCGCTGAGGCTGAGGTAGCAGGTGCTGGCGCTGAGGCTGAGGCAGCAGGTGCTGGAGCTGAGGCAGCAGGTGCTGGAGCTGAGGCTGAGGCAGCAGGTGCTGGAGCTGAGGCTGAGGCAGCAGGTGCTGGCGCTGAGGCTGAGGCAGCAGGTGCTGGCGCTGAGGCTGAGGTAGCAGGTGCTGGCGCTGAGGCTGAGGCAGCAGGTGCTGGAGCTGAGGCAGCAGGTGCTGGAGCTGAGGCTGAGGCAGCAGGTGCTGGAGCTGAGGCTGAGGCAGCAGGTGCTGGAGCTGAGGCTGCAGTGGTGGGTACCACGTGAGTAGCAGGCACCACTGGTACAGAAGCAGGGACGGATGCCACTGTCAAGACAGAAGTGGGCTGCCTGGACCCTGGTGCTGGTGCTGGGTAGGGGTCATCTCTTTCGAGGGGTGCATGGGACAGGAAATCCATTAGATCCCACGAAAGGGGCTTGGCATGCTTACCCCTCCTAGACCTGCCTTTCTTGTTCTGAGGCGTGAGGCAAATGGCGCCAACCCTGACCTCCCCCCCAAAATCCTCCTCACCTTTGTAAGGAAGATCCTCCCATTGGGTGGGAGACCCAGCACACTGTCCATGGCCTCTTCTAAGGCGTCGTGGGTTGGAGGTTTCCTTAGCCTCCGAAACATACCCCACAGGTGTGCCATTGTGAAGAGGCATCAGTCTTATTGCACACCTGGCAAAGGGGTTAACTGCCACGTCCATTTTAGGTGGAGTCTTATGTTACGAATGAGAGGGTGGACGTAAGTGCAGATATATTACAAGTATTTTTAATAAACAAGATAAATGAAAACAAACAGAAAACAAACACGGGTATCGCATAAATAAAGAAATAATATATGACATTTGTAGACACCTGTTCCTCCAAACTTGCTTTTAAAATCAAGGGCAATAATCAGAGGTGGAAAAAGTACTGAAACATTGTTATAAAGTAAAAGGACCTTTACTTTGCTAAAATTCTACTCAAGTAAAAGTAAAAAGTACTCAATTTAAAATGTACTTTAAGTTAAAGTTACATAGTTACTTTTAACTATTTGATGTAAAAAAGTAAAAACAAATCATAAATTAAATAGTTTTTAATGAACTGTTATTCCACATAATAATTTGGACCTTTCAGGCAGTATTTCTTCAGACCACCCCATAAAACAAGTGGCATAGGTTTCTATGATCCATTTTTTTTCTTTACTAATAAAAAGTTGTGACTATAAACTGTAATTATAAACTGTATTATTTTTTAACTTGCAATTGCTATGCTGTTACTGCTATTTACATGTTTTTTTTTTTTTTTTTTTTACAATTTAAGCAGATTGTTTAATGATAAAAGTACTTACACCACATGCTTTCTCAGGTTTGATGTGGAAGTTTTGAAAGCTGACAGCTCTGTCCGGCGAGGCACATTTTGCATTGCAGGAGGATGTTATTGCCTCGTTATTCCATGCGCGAGCATCCGTACCAAATTTTTTTTATTATTCAGACAATTGTTTTTTCCCCCCAGCATTTTTTTTACTCAGTAATTGGGAGTTTTCCAATGTAGCAAAGTAATTACTTGTGTCAAAATGTATTTGAGCAAATGTAAATTTACCTATTTTAAAAACTACTTTAAAAATTACAAATTACTCATAAAATCTACTCAATTACAGTAACTTAAGTAAATGTAATTCATTTTCACTTCTGGCAAAAATAGGGAGTTTGTAATAGACTCCATTCTTTATTATTCTGCAAGATTTTGAAGCATTGTTATGAGGTCACAGCAGATAACAGATGATTATGTAGGTTATGTAGATCATAAGTGACAATCAAATTAAGCAAAGTGGTGTTGGATGATGGTCAAGAAGTCCAGAGAATAAAATATATGTCACCACTGTTTAATATTGTCTTTTAACTTTTTTAAAGCAATAACTCGAATAAAAAAACATTTTTGGATGTTAGAAATATACTGTAACTTTAATTCACTCATTCATTGATTCATTTATTGATTCATACATTTTTACTCTGGTAGTTCTGGAAAATCAAATTTCTTTCAATCCTGTCAAATCTCCATTTAGGAGGAATGAAGTATGAATATATATTTAGGAGATATAAAGGTATTATGTGACAGTGACAGGGCATATAGTAAATACCAATATTGAATGTAATGTTTTGTGCATGCTGACCCTTAATTCTCTTTATTCTTTAGCTCTTACAGGTCTCACCTTATACTGTAATCTGCAATTACTGAATATAAATAACTGATAACAGATTGAATGAAGAAAATTTGTTTGTGTCTTTGGGTGTGCACACATTTAACATGCTAGTGTTTACACTTCATTGCTGCTTCATCAACACATTACAGTCTATATTAACTAGAACTGCAGTTCCTTTATTCCCTGTGCAAATTCAGTTACACACATCCGTATTGTAGTGATATTTTGGGTAGTTGTTTTTTGTTTGATAGTGCTGTAGGTATAAATCATGTTGATAGCTGTATATTTATCCATGTGGGGGAGTAAGAGTGTGCATTGTACTCAGATGGCTATTGAAAATGAAGTGCTTTAGCTGAAAAAGCTAATTTGAAAAAAAAGCTTAATGGTTTTTGAAAAAAAAAAGACTGGTTTGGTATTCTTTATAGATTATACTCGAGGCAGCAGCTGGCTTGAATAAATGCTTTACTTCACTTTTCTTACTCTGATATTCTGTTCCACCTTAAATAGTGGAACAGTTACTGTAACTCATGTGCAGACCTGTAGCATTTAAGGTGGAACAGAAAATGTTAAAACATTAAGCTGGAAAATTAGATTATTCTACATTGTCAGTCCGTGTGATGTTTGTAGCTCTGGTTTATTAAAACACTAATCTATAAGAATATAGATAATCGGTGCTTAAAAACACATTAAACAATTGCACATTTAATTACTGAGAGTGTAAGTAGTCTCAGAAGGTCAATCACATCAGGAGAAAAATTTGAACTGATTAATCTAAGCCTCCGAGAGTTCCTGTAAATCTGAATTTAATAAAAAACAGTGTGTAACTTTCCACCGACAAGAAGGAGGAGAAAAAGAAGCTGAAGGACATCATGACATAAGGACCAAGACTGATTAGGTGCAAGTCTGTAGTCTGTGTTTGAAATGTCTTGTAGGACCTTCAGCATCTTAGAGGAGATAAAGCTGCAGTGCCTATGTGGTTGATGTGTCTGTTAGAAGTGTTTAAGTCAGTAAGCTATATATAAATGTCACTGCTGCACAAAATCTGACAAACAGAAATTCTGGAGGCTTTAATTTATACCAAAAACTAAAAGAAATATGTCCAAAATAGAAATACAGGTTTATATTAGGCAGCAGCAATACACAAGGTAACATACAGCTCTGGAGAAAAAGTAAGAGATTTCAGTTTCTGAATCAGTTTCTCTGATTTTGCTGTTTATAGGTATATGTTTAAGTAAAATGAACATTGTTGTTTTATTCTAAAAACTTCGGACAACATTTCTCCCAAATTCCAAATAAAAATATTGTCATTTGGGGCATTTATTTGCAGAAGATGAGAAATGGCTGAAATAACAAAAAAGATGCACAGCTTCCACACCTCTAATAATCCAAAGAAAACCAATTCATATTCATAAAGTTTTAAGAGTTCAGAAACTAATATTTGGTGGAATAACCTGGTTTTTAATCACAGTTTTCATGCATCTTGGCATGTTCTCCTCCACCAGTCTTACACACTGCTTTTGGATAACTTTATGCCACTCCTGGTGCAAATACAGTTCTGACATTCCTGCATCACAGTTTGCTAAGAACAATGTCAAGTCAAAGTCAAGTCAAAGTGGTTTTTATTGTCATTTCAGCTATATACAGAGTACACAGTGAAACGAAACAACGTTCCTCCAGGGACCATGGTGCTCATAAACACAGTGTAGACAGAACAATACAAGTGCAACAGTACAAAAGTGCAGACAGACAATACAACACAATACAGACAAAGAATAATAAATAACAAGACAGTGTGCAAATTATGCAGTGTGCAAAAAAGACCAGTGAGGTAGTAATTACTCTATTACACAGTGTGCAATAGAGTCCAGTGAGGTAGTAGGGTTTTTAGTGCTTTCCATTTTCTGGGGTAAGTGGGGTAAGAGTGTGTGTGCATGTACAGAAAACCATCAGTTCAGTCTCTGCAGTTGAGGAGTCTGATGGCTTGGGGGTAGAAGCTGTTGCAGAATCTGGTCGTGCTGGACCGGATGCTGCAGTACCTTCTTCCCGAAGGCAGGAGGGAGAACAGTTCATGTGAGGGATGGGTGGGGTCATTCACAATGCTGGTTGCTTTGCGGATGCTGCGGGTGGTGTAAATGTCCGTGATGGAGGGGAGAGAGACGCCGATGATCCTCTTAGATGTCCTCACAATACGCTGGAGGGTCTTGCGGTCAGAGACGGTGCAGGTCCCAAACCAGGCAGTGATGCAGCTGCTCAGGATGCTCTCAATGGTCCCTCTATAGAAGAGTGTGAGGATGGGTGGAGGGAGACGGGCCTTTCTCAGCTTCCGGAGGAAGTAGAGACGCTGCTGGGCTTTCTTGGCTGTAGAGCTGGGTCCAGGTGAGGTTATCTGCTAAGTGGACACCAAGGAACTTGGTGCTCTTAACAATCTCCACAGAGGACCCATCGATGTTGAGTGGAGAGTGGGTGTGTTGTGCTCTCCTGAAGTCAACAACCATTTCCTTTGTCTTGTCCACATTCAGGTGAAGGTTGTTGACTGTACACCAGTCTGTCAGCCGCTGCACCTCCTCTCTGTATGCTGACTCGTCGCCTTTGGTGATGAGACCCAGCACGGTTGTATCATCGGCGAACTTGATAAAGCTGTTAGAACTGTGTTTTGCAGCACAGTCATGAGTCAGCAGGGTGAACAGCAGAGGACTCAGGACACTGCCCTGGGGGCCCCAGTGTTCAGTGTGATGATGCTGCCCCCGAACCGGACTGACTGGGGTCTCCCCGTCAGAAAGTCCAGGATCCAGTTGCAGAGGGGGGTGTTGAGGCCGAGTGAGCTTAGCTTCCTGATGAGGTTCTGTGGGATGATGGTGTTGAATGCTGAACTGAAGTCTATGAACAGCATTCTGAGTTGAATGCTGAACTGAAGTCTATGAACAGCATTCTGATGTAAGTGTCCTTCTTCTCCAGGTGGGTGAGGGAGAGATGAAGAGTAGTGGTGATGGCATCGTCCGTGGAGCGATTGGGAATATACGCAAACTGCAGGGGGTCCAGTGAAGAGGGCAGTTGTGTCTTGATGTTCCTCATGACTAGCCTCTCGAAGCACTTCATGATGATGGGTGTAAGTGCAACGGGACGGTAGTCATTGAGGCAGGACACTGTGGACTTCTTCGGCACGGGGACGATGGTGGTGGACTTGAGGCACGTTGGGACAGTGGCGCTGCACAGGGAGATGTTGAAGATGTCCGTGAGAACATCTGTCAGCTGGTCTGCGCACTCCCTGAGCACTCTGCCGGGGATGTTGTCTGGTCCTGCAGCTTTTCGTGGGTTGACTCTCCGCAGAGTGTTCCTCACATCCACTGCAGTCAGGCACAACACCTGCTCGTCCGGCTTGGGCATGGTCTTTCTCGCCATCGTGTTGTTTTGTGCCTCAAACCGTGCATAAAAGTTGTTTAGGGCATCAGGGAGGGAGGCATCACGTTCACAGGACGGTGGCATTGTCCTGTAGTTGGTGATTGCCTGGATGCCCTGCCACATGCGCCGCGCGTCACCCGTGTCCTTGAAGTGGCTGTGGATTCTCTGGGCGTGTGCGCGCTTTGCCACTCTGATAGCTCTTGACAGGTCGGCTCTCGCTTTCCTTGTCACCCACTCTGAAGGCGGAGTCGCGGGTCCTCAGCAGCGCACGTACCTCAGCAGTCATCCAAGGCTTCTGGTTTGGGCATGTGGTGATGGTCTTGGAGACAGTGACATCATCAATACACTTGCTGATGTAGCCAGTGACTGATGCTGCATACTCCAAATCAACAGAATCGCCTTCAGTAGCAGCCTCCCTAAACATGTCCCATGCAGTGCACTCAAAACAGTCCTGAAGGGCAGAGATGGAGCCTGCCGGCCAGGTTTTCACCTGCTTCTGAACTGGTCTGGAGCGTCTGATGAGTGGTGTGTATGTTGGTGTCAGCCAAACACACATGTGATCCGAGAAAGCTCCGCCCGGTACGCACTGGGGATGTTTGTGTAAACAAGATCCAACGCGCTCGCTCCTCTCGTTGCAAAGTTCACATGTTGGTGGAATTTAGGGAGCACTGACTTGAGATTTGCGTGGTTGAAATCTCCGGCGATAATAAACAGTCCGTCTGGGTGTTTGTTTTGCAGATCGCTGATAGTCCGATAGAGTTCACACAGAGCCTCTTTAGCATTAGCACCAATGCTAGCGCTGGGTGGAATGTAGACAGCAGCTATTAGCACGGCGGAGAACTCCCGTACTAAATAAAAAGGTCTGCACTTGACTATCAGGAACTCCACCAGCGGAGAGCAGTGTTTGGCGACAGTCACAGCGTTGTCACACCATTCCGTGTTGATGTAAACACACACGCCTCCACCGCGGGTCTTCCCGGATAGAGCCGCGCTTCTATCGGCTCTGAACGCGGTTAGCCCGGCTAGCTGAATGGCGCTGTCCGGAATGTTGTCGTTAAGCCACGATTCCACAAAAACCAAAACACAGCAGTCTCTGAACTCACGCTGGGTAGTTCGCTGGAGTCGGATGTAGTCCAGTTTATTGTCAAGGGAACAGACGTTTGCAAGAAAGAGCGATGGTATAGCCGGCCGGCTAGGACTAGCCTTTAGCCTCCCGGCTCTCTTTCCGCTCTTCCGCTTACGCTCGCACCGCTTGCGATGGCACTTCCGCTGGGCTCCGGCGTCAGGAAACACCGCGGGCTGGCGGCCTGGGTCTCTTAGCCGGCTAAGCTCAAGTAGCGTCTGCAGAACCTCTTCCGGTAGCGTGTTTTCTGGCTGGTTTCTCCACTGTAGCAGGGTCTGGCGGTGGTAGAACATGTGCACGGGTGTTCCGATGCACATATTTGCAGGAAATAAACGGAAAAAACGACAAATAGTAAAACAAAAGCACCATTTAACGGACCCGGAGCGGCCGCTGCGTGTTAACGCGCCGCCATCTTGGGTTATGGAAGCATCAGAAGCATCAGATTAATGCTTCAGTACCTTCAGCACACTCTACTCTCTTTCTCTCTCGCCTTCTGCCTCCCACGTGATAAAGTCTTTCCACTGCACACAAAGGCTACCACAGTAAGTGCCTGACACACAAAGCAGCTTTATATAACGGCTCTCAATGCACATGCTGCACTTATGCATGGCTCACATACTCGTGTGCTGAAGTAAAGTCGTGATAGAGTTTTATATGCAACGCAACACTGCAGCCTTATTGGATTTCCAGAGTGGTAGGGCTTTAAAGGCATCATTCCTGCACTTTGAGCTGGGGCTCCCTCAGTGCCCGCCATGGCTAAATAAGTCTTCTGATCAATCATCCTGAGGCCAAGGCCACGTCGTGTGTCCTGTCATATAACACACCTGCTGTAAAGCTCACTGCACCTGACAGCCTGGTCAGCCTGAATAATGCAGCTGGAAAGGCATTAGCCTTTTCTCTTTATATGAATTCCAATAAAAATTCAGACAAATGAAAAAAAGTTAATATAAATGGGCTCTATATACCACTTTAAAAAAACATTAAGACCACTTTTGCAATAACATAATGGCAAAAAGCTCTATAATTAAGTTTGTAGACTTTATAGGAAGTGATCTCTGTATTTTCAAACCATAGAAATTAACATTTTTTATACACAAAAGTACACCTTTGTGTACATTCATTCATGTTTTAATGAAAACATGTTTTTTTTTCTCCATTGTCTAATTTCAACAGTTTTCACAATTTGTATCTTCTACCAGAAAGCTGTTCTTAAAACAATACTCTGTTATATTGTAAGAAGTCAGGGTTAAACCTAGAAATCTAACCTAGAAACCTTAAAACACAAGTCATCATGCATTTTCTGTTCATTTTTTTAAATAAATAAGTTGCTATTAAAGCATAATACTTATTATTAAAGCATAATACTTATCAAACAAACTGGTGGAAAACAATCCAGTAGAAAATTGACTTTACATCTATGATGTAAACACAATGAAGGCGTTCCTTTTCTCATCAAAAATGTGATGCTACATGGCTTCCAGTCACACAATACTTGAAGTAAATGGCATGTTCTATGGTCTTATACGATAACACAGTTTATTTGAATCTCTACACTGTTAATCCTCCTTCACAAAGAAGACCATGCCACTGCCCTCTATTTTATTCTGAATGATTTTCTTCTCTCAAATTCCTAAGATTAACAAAAGAGTTGCCAAACAAGATCAATTCAAATAACCACACCCACCGCCAGCACAAAGATCTGATTTGAAACAAGATGGTTTTGTAGATCAGAAAAAAAAAATCTGTAAAAACGTTACAAAGAAGATATAGGTAACACAAAAAATCAAACATATAAAGCTCTGGAAAAAAATAAGAGACCACTTAAAAATGATGAGTTTCTTTGATTTTACCAAATTAAAAAAACTCTAGAATATAATCAAGAGAAAGATGGATGATCACAAGCCATCAAACCAAGCTGAACTGCTTGAATTTTTGGACCAGAAGTAAAGGCATAAAGTTATCCAAAAGCAGTGTGTAAGACTGGTGGAGGAGAGCATGCCAAGATGCATGGAACTGTGATTAAAAAACAGGATTATTCCACCAAATATTGATTTCTGAACTCTTAAAACTTTAAGAATATGAACTTGATTTCTTTGCATTATTTGGGGTCTGAAAGCTCTGCATCTTTTTTGTTATTTCAGCTATTTCTCATTTTCTGCAAATAAATGCTCTAAATTACAATATTTGTATTTGGGAATTTGGGAGAAATGTCTGTAGTTTGTAAAATAAAACAACACTGTTCAGTTTACTCAAACATATACCTATAAATAGCAAAATCAGATCAACCGATTCAGAACCTAAAGTGGTCTCTTCATTTTTTTCCAGAGCTGTATATAACTGTAAAACTGCTTTGAGCACAGTTAATTCCTGTAGTTTTTTGTGCACTCATGATGCACAGTTTTGTATAAATTATTCTTGATGTTTTGTAAATTGCTATAATTTTACAGTGCACATTTAAGGCAGCAGTTTAAACTATTAACTGAAAGCAACTTGTGTATAATACTTAAACTAAGCATGACATAAGCATGTACACATCTTTACAGTTTATTAAATATTTAAGCTCTTCAGTTAAAAAGGCATAGTCACGCTATCTGTCATTTTCCTATTCATAATAAAGATGAAAGTACTAGCTGTAACATGAAGCCTTCACACAAGCAACCGATCCTCCACTCATAAAACGCACAGTAAATATAAGAGCGAACTGATTGTGTTTTTCAAGGTTTCAGGCTTATGAAAGATAAGTGTGATATATATCTAGAGGTCCACTCATATTCACACATTTCTGCCTTTAAAAGCTGACGTTGGCCCATTCCCAGGGCTCAATTTGAAGGATTTGGCAACTCCACACCCACAGCTCCTGCCACTTCTCCATCTCCTCAGGATTAATGGTCTCATATGATCTCACTTAATCACATAAAGTGTTTATAAGCACTTTTAACTTAGCCAAACAAGATTTGCAGTGACATCACTCAACTGATCATTAAAAACATCAGATATATAGCTAGTATCCAATGTGACTGTACGATATGTAGTAATATAATAATGTAATTTAACAGGATGGCACACTTCAGACACTTTAACACACTTTCACGTGCATTCAACTAAAACTTTTGAATTAATAATCTTCATTTTCAATAACCATAAACCTAATAAACCTAACCCACTCAGGTCCTAAGGCTAATCTTATTCTGATTAATGCATTGCAATAGCAGTGCACTATAATCTTCATTATAATGAACAGCATGTCCAACCCAAATAAAGTGTGTATTAAACTTGTATTTTCAACCTTTCTGCACAGTTTCATGAGCTAAGCTAAACTCCTGAACGAGATCACAGCGGGTAACTAAAGAGATTCACTCAGCAAGGGATCAGTTCTCTATTAGAACTGCTTTAGTATCGGATTTGAGTAATAAAACGAGTTATTAAGACTGTAAATCTGATATTCTGATTTTCACACATTATCCTGCATATAAAGGAGACTTCTGCAAGATTGCAAAAATAGGAATACATTTGTTCCAAAATGGTATTGGTAAGTGGCGGCTAAGGTATCACTTGTGGTTAGTAAGATGTTGCCTGGTTGTTGCTATAGTGTTGCTAAGCAATGGCTATGGTGTTGCTAGGTGGTTGATGTAATGTTGTTATGGGTGGTGCCTGTGGTGTTGCTAGGTAGTTAATGTAATGTTATGGGTGGTGCCTGTGGTGTTGCTAAGTGGTTGATGTAATTTTGTGGTGGTCCCTATGGTGTTGATGGGTGGTTGATGTAATGTTGTTAGGGTGGTTCCTATGGTGTTGCTAGGTGGTTGATGTAATGTTGGTAGGGGTGGTTCCTAAGGTGTTGCTAGGTGGTTGATGTAATGTTGTTAGAAATGGCCCCTATGGTGTTGATGGGTGGTTGATGTAATGTTGTTAGGGTGGTTCCTATGGTGTTGCTAGGTGGTTGATGTAATGTTGTTAGGGGTGGTTCCTAAGGTGTTGCTGGATGATTGATGTAATGTTGTTAGTAATGGCCCCTATGGTGTTGATGGGTGGTTGATGTAATGTTGTTAGGGTGGTCCCTATGGTGTTGATGGGTGGTTGATGTAATGTTGTTAGGGGTGGTTCCTAAGGTGTTGCTAGGTGGTTGATGTAATGTTAGGGGTGGTCCCTGTGGTGTTGATAGGAGGTTGATGTAATGTTGATAGTGATGGTACCTATGGTGTAGCTGCGTGGTTGATGTAATGTTGTTAGTGGTGGTCTCTATGGTGTTGTTAGGTGGTTGAGGTGGTTACGTTTTGATTAGTGGATGCTAAGATGATAATAAGTTGTTATTACATTTTTGCTGGGATGTTGCTAAGTGTTTGAAATGATGTTTATAATAATAATGATTTTTGATTGGTGGTTGCATTGGTGTTGCTAGGTGGATGGTATGATATCTTGCCAGATGGATGCAACAGTGTTGCGAAGTGATTACTGTGTCTAATTGGGTCGTTGCTAAGGCACAGCTACAGTAATGCTTGGCGGTTGCTATGGTATCCTAGATGGTGGCTACGGTGACTAAGCTGGTTGATCAGGTGTTGGTTGTATATGGTAGCTATGGTACCTTATGTGATTGATCAGGTGTTTCCTGTGTATTTGTATAATTGACACATGAACATTGAACAGGGAACAAACCATCTGTAGGTTTTGGGAAATTAAGACTTTTAAATAATACCACTAAATTAAAACCACTTTAATTAAAACAAAATGGCAAACAGCACCATTATTATGTCTACAGATTTCACATTAAGCTTGTGATCCCTGTATTTTCTTACAAACCAATTTTTCAAACAACCATAACAATGGGGTTATTAACACAAAACAAAAATGAAATATAAAAATAAAAATATATATTTACAATCATCAATCAAAACAATCTGGAGGTGGAACCATTTGTTTAAGTCTGTTTACATGAACACACAGGCCATTAAAGGCCAAAGGCTGCAGCTTGCCACTGCAGCACTGCAGTGTTGCCCTGTATTAGATGTGACACTTTGGGCTTTTTCCTACGGCAGTTCAAACAAGATGCAAATCACAGGCGAAGATGTAAACCTTCACTTTAGATCAAATCTCCCAGAGTTTCAAAAGTCTGCTCTCTCTCAGTATGCAGCTTATGTGGTCTGTGGGCGGCTATCTAATGATTTCGGCCACTTGGTGAGAAGACATGTCCGACATGAATATTTTATTGCGGAGATTACGCATTCATGCCCTTCATGTCTGTTAGAATCGGCTATAAAGCTGAGTGATACGTTGACTCATTCTGACACAAATCAAATCGCTGCTCGTGGTCTCTATACGAGAACGAGCGAGCGAGCGGATAAATCCTCTCATCAGTAATCACTGCAGGGTTCACTCAGGTTATTTGACGAATGGGTTTAAAATGCCCTTCAGGGATCCATTTGAGCTGAATAGTGGCAACTAAACAGTGGCCCTACTCTTTTAGGCTAATTTAGAAAAAAAAAAAAAGCGTCAAGCTGAGGAGTTGCGATTTTTCCAGAGGCCTCTCTCTCTCTTTCTCTTTCTCTCTCTCTCTCTCGCTTTTTCTCTGCTTCTCCGGCTGATAGTTCAGATAGAGTAACAGTGAAGTGCAGCGGGCTGTGGCTCCACGGACGGGCTCCGATGAGCGAGGATGGGGACAGATAAAGCTCTCCCCTTCCTTGCTTCTGCTCTTTCAAACGCTCCGGGCCTTATCTGCCCGTGCACGCTGTTCTCCAAGCCGCAAGCAGCAATGTGCATCCGTAGATTTCCACCGGGAACTCTTCACGCGTGCCGCCGCCGTCACCGCCCAACTTTTTTTTCCCAGGGAAATAAGCTGCTCCTTGATGGCTGGAGAAGCTGGCATGCCTGCAAATTATTTCCACCTTTCCCGCTCGCTCAGATTTCATAACTGGTGCTGCTATGTTTTTTTTTTGCTTTAAGATATGATGCAATGCCTCATTCAATTTGGAGGCAGTCCTGCACAGTCCTTTGGGAAAAAAACATGTCCTGCTAGATATTCCCAATAGAATTGTACACACTGGATTCCTATAAGCAGCCATTTAGCCTGTGGAAGTAATATCTTCCATTAAATATTGATTTTCAAGCCTGATATTGAAATCAGGAGAAATATGGATAGAAAAATGCTGACAGCCAGTCTCTCCACATGATTTGTATGTTTCCTTTTCCTTTATTTCTCTCTACTGTAGATCATTTGTAAACTTGGAGTGATTTCCTGTCTGAGAAAGAAATTAAATACAAGAAGAATGTCCTGCTTAGCTTAATCAGGTGGAGTACACCTGATAGTTGGGTCAGATCGAGGTCAGATCACATGCTCACCACAAATGAACCACTCCAGAGTTTGTACAGAGGATTGGTCTGGGTCCACCTCTTCTGGTCTGATTCAGACTTGCCCAAACAAATTCATTCAATCACCAGTGGAGTACGCTGTTTGCATATATTGTAAGTTATTAAGGACAATCTTGAGTTACAGCAGATGCAGATGATGCAATGCCTCATTCAATTTTGGAGGCAGTCCAAGCACAGTCCTCTGGGGAAACATGTCCTCCTTGATATTCCCCCTGGATCTGTGCATTTTTGGACTCCCATAAGGAGATTTTAAGCTGGTGGAAAAAAAATAATATAATAATATAAGTTTTATTAAATATTGATTTCTGAGCTTGATATAAAAAAACTGATAATGTTTCACTTTAGTCTATTGCTCTCTAACGTATATCGTTTTTACACTTGTAATGAAATAAATGATTTCCTGAAGAATGTCCTGCTTAGCTCAGTGAAAGTGGACTACAGCTTGTAATTGGGTCAAATAAAGGTCAGATCAAATGGTGACCATGAGTTAACCTTTTAAATTTGCTCGGGTTGGACTGAGAACACCTCTTCTGGTCCGATTTGGCTGAAGACTATGTTCATACTTGCTTGAACGAGTCACGAATCAAGGTTAAAACGTTCCATTTATTAGAATTAAAAGGGGCAGGTGTGGAAACACCAATACTATTACAGATACTTGAAAAAATTATCACAAAAATGACAAACTCTATATGCTATTTGCATATATTGAATATGCAATTAATTTTGCTCTGGGAGCTTGATATGACCCTTAATAAGGACAGTCTTGGATTACAGCAGATATGATGCAATGCTAGACTTTTTGATCCTTACAAGAATCCTATGGAAGTAATATATTTCATTAAATATTGATTTCTCAGCTCAATATAACAGAATCATAAGAAATACGAATAAAACATAACTTGACAGCTAGTTTGTCTACCCAATTCACATGTTTCATTTTAGTTTATTGCCCTCTTAAATAAGATCACTATATTGTAGTGATGTTGACAGAAGCGTTCTCCACGGGAAAAGACAACAAGAAGAGCACACATAACCCAAACACTGAGATCTACATCAGCCTGATTGCTGTGGGTGACATGACACGGTCGCAGTGCTTTTATATCTGTGATTCATCTCCGGCGATCAGACCAGGCCCTGGCTGGCTGGCTGTACGAGCGGCTGTGTTTTATTATGAACAGCCTGGCCACTTCAGGACAGTGTTCAGACCCGGAGATGAACTGCCAGCATCTCCTGTTTGATCTCTGTGTTTGCTGGCTGCGGAAAAAGGAGCGACTGCGTGTGCTGGTTGGAGAGATAATACGGGACAGCTCTTTACTGACTCATAAACCACACACATCTGTATCTCTCTCCCTCTCTCTCTCTCTGTCTTTCTCTGTCTGTCTCTGTCTGTCTCTTTTCCAACCCCTCTTATCCACACCCTGACTCCTACAACCGGCAGACTCCTCTATTTAACTGCACATACATACAATCATATTTCCCTTTCTATGCAGTGCTTATTTTGTTGGATGAATGGATGACTGGATGAATTGATAGATGGATTCAAGCTGTTTTCACACCTATAGTTGGTTTGCTCTGGTCTCAATTAAGAAGTTAAAAAGTTTGTAAAATTGGAGACTTTTCCACATGGTTTGGTTTCCCCTTGGTTGGAACAATCAATAATCGCACCAAAACACATCACAACAAACCTATTTCCTGCTTATTGGTCAGACCTGTCTGGGGCGGGGAGACGAAAGTAAATACAGGAAGAAGCTCCTGTGTTCTGGATTAGTGCATAATTATGTGTAATTTAACATGGAGCAACAAAAGAAATGCCATATGTTCACAGCTGTAGTAATTATTTGAGCAAACGACACCTGACCTTCTCAGGATTAGAGTAAAACAACCTCTTCTGAAGGGTTTTACTGAGTCTGTTTTAGTCCAATTTGACTGATTACTGTGTTCACATTTGCCCAAACAAATCGGACCAATACAATAAAAACTGATACTATCTGTAAAAAATGTTCTTTAATACTATTAATACCCAATAAGGATGGTGTTGGTTTACAATTGGGCCCACATATAAAACTTATTTTAAAGAAATGAAATGAGGAAGAAAAAGGCTACCACATAAGAGCCAAGATATCGCAGGGATCATTGCTGGGTGAACTCCAGAAACAGAACTTTTGTCACTAAATGCAACCAAATCCTCACAACAATACTAAAAGCAAAATCTAAAGCTGAATCTGTTTTATGTACAGTAGAGAGAGTTCCTTCAACAAAAGCAGAATAAACTCTTTTCTTAATACCCTTGATTTCAGAATCTCATGTGTCATATGTATCTCAATACTTTTTTTCCTTATATGTTCACTGTCTGTATTACATCAGGGGTTTTTACTCTTACCCACAAAGGGCTGCTGTGGCTGCTGCAGGGTTTCATTCCAAACATGAGGATCACACTTGACTCCACCTGTTTAATCAGTTGGCCCCAGCCTTCAAACAGTCATGTGTGGTCCTGCTTTGATGGAATGAAGGCTTGTAATGATGCCAGTCTTGTGCAGATACAACTGGGAATAGTATTACATAAATTAGATATTATCAATGTATTGTTTGTCAGTCATTAAAACAATACTTGCCTTTCAAATAATGATATTGATGGTTGCTACACAATATACAAATATAGTACATGTACTGTACAACTAAACCAATGATTCTCCAACAAAACACCAAATACAGTACCAAACACTGCACCATATGGCCAATATGTAAACTGTATGCATTCTGGTCATGCTGTGCAGCCCTCATAATCATAATTATGTTGCATTTACTGTACATACATCGTCATCTTAGAGTGCTTCATGTATGTTGGTTGAGTCTATCACTCAACAGCTGGAGAAGAAAAAGGCCATTACGTCAGAGCGCAGGATTGGAAGCAGACTGTCTGTGCTTGCCCTCAAACAATAACACTCTATATTTCACCCACAGTTTCCATCCAGTACACCACAGTTTTGCCCAGCTGTGATGCTCCAACGCCAATTTTGGAGTTCATCTACCGGGGCTGATGTTCAGACTTGGCTGGAGAGAGCTGCTCATAGATCAGGAAAAGAAGGCTAGAAGCCAAAAGCCCACAAGTGCATGGCATGAGTGCAGAGCACAATGTGCCACTGTCTGCAGCTGAATATGCCAGTCTGCCACTGCCAATTTTCCATGTGACAATCCAAAGCTAACAACTTTCAACAATATTCCCAAAAAGCTTCTTAACACAGTGAGCTCTCTGGTGGTTTCTAAGGCCTTATATGACCTTACATTTGACTGTACAGTTTTTAATTGGTTGCAGAATATGTTTTTCTGTTCTTTACTTCCAGATAATTATTCACAACTTTTTTTAACTATGGTTTTCAACACCAGCAGATGACATGACCCCCCAAACCCATCACTGACCATCAGTAAATTTATCGTTTCATTTGGAAATCAAGGGAGCAGAGTCTGGAGGAAGAGTGGAGAGACGCACAAGCTGCTTGAGGTCTTAGTGTGAAGTTTCCACAATCAGTGATGGTATGGAGAGTCATGTCATCTGCTGGTGTTGATCCACTGTGTGTTTTATATCAAGTCTAAAATCAGTGCAGTGTTTTACCAGAAAATCTTACAGCACTTCATGCTTCCCTCTTCTGATACATTTTATGGAGATGTGGATTTCATTTTTCAGCAGGACTATGTGAGAAAAGCATAACACACTGCTGTGTTCTTTTGTACCAGTCTAAGAGGATAAGTTAGCAGACAATATGTGCACTTCTAGAATGTCTCTTAGCCAATCAAATTGTATAGTGGGGTCAGGACAAACTGTGGTATAATATAGGTGTATCATTTACTTTTTTCGATACTCACCACTGGATCCTTGATTAAAGCCCTTAACCCTCACTGCTCTGGGCACATGTTCCATAATGTCATAACTGTGTCTTCTGAGTGTGCTCACTAGTGTGAATGTGTGTGTGTTCACTACATGGATTCAATACCAAATTCCATTTGTGCCCAGCACAAGTATGGTGAATATTGTTGCTGTTCAGTGAAAAACATTTACCTTCAATTTTACAGGAGAAAGATACAACCATCTTAGATTCCAATAAAAGCCAATGTGTTTCTTTTGGAGAATTTCTAATTGACCAATCATCAAGAATGGACTATGGAGACTGGCACAGAAAGCTTGTGCCATCCCAAGGCCTGTATTTCCATTATTATTAGTCTCGGGGTGATGGGCTGCTCTCCAGTATCAACAACACCATATTTTCCTAAAGACTTTTTCTCATTTTACTATTTCTGTAGACCTACAACTTTCTTTTTTTTTCAGAGTGCTGGGTGTATGTACATTGTTGCTGAGTAAATATAATGAGTCAAGACTGTTATGAAACAGTAATATACTAGTTCAGGGTTCCAGGTTCACAGTATGTGGCTATATCAGTGTTCTTTAATTGTGGTCCTGCTGCTCCCTGCAAAGCACATTTTAGAGAATTGCCTGATTTAATACATGTAAATGGATTGTTAATGATCTGATTAATTGAATCAGGTGTGTTAGAAGAATGGAAAGCCGTAGATTTGCAGGGCAGTTGGGCATCAGGATCAGGATTGAAGATTCTCGGTCCACACTATGTATAAGAAAATACAATTTGACCCTTGTTTCTTCTTTTTTTCTGTCTTAAATAAATGATGTTCTCTGTCTGCCATCTTTTAGGAGCAGAGAGGCTTTCTTTTCTCTTCTACAGACTTGTTCTCCTCTCATCATCTGCGATGTCCTCACCTCTACAGTGAACTCATGTTCCACCTAAAGCAAATCCGCCCACCGCCTCCCTTCACCGATTTACTGACTATTTACTGGAAGTGCCTGCAGAACAGAGTTTAGGCGGTAGAAGCATTTGCAGAACAGTGTGACTTCTGAAGAGCTTCTTTTTATAACTTCTGGCTCTCTAAAATGTTCAGACTTGAAAGAACAGAAAGAGCAACTTTCGCCTCCCGTTTCTGCAATATAATAGAACGCGTCGGAAACGCACAAGGCATTTTCACACAGTTAGATTGTGTGCCAGCGGCAGACGTGGTGTGAGGCTCTGACATATTGTAAGTGTAATTAACTGAAGGTCAAGACAAAGCACAGAGTACAAAGTGCTCCTTTCATATTGCCAAGCCTGGAGCACAGAGAACAGAGGCAGAAGCCACGCATGTGTATGTGGCGTCAGTGATGGGATTTTGTGAGGTTATGCTATAGAAAAGTAGGCAGGAATGAGAGAGAGAAAGGGAGAAAAGATGAAATGAGATTGAATTTCATCACACCAAGGCAGAGACAAAAGGATGAAAAGAAATATCAGCTTCTGAAACTACTGACCTGTCATTGCTCCTACATCAACTGACCAAAGGTTGGATTAGTTTTACAGAGTGAGATTCCATTCAACTTCGTGAGAAATTGCAGCCCATAGGCCTTTTTTTCCCTCCAAATACCTGAATGTGGAATGGAATTTCTAATTACATTTATTTAAAATGCATGTGAATAGGTAAACCGATCTTTTTATCTTATCTTATCTTGAGGCAAATTTCAAATTAGTTGAGTTTTGATTTACAATAACTGTTAGTCCTGACGCTGTCAGTCTGTCTCCTCCGAACTTTGAACTTGCGACACAAAACTCCACTTCCCAGCATGCAATCACACCGGACTTAACTGACGTGAAGCTACGGTGTTCCCGATCTCCGAGCTTCTGATTGTTCCCACCTGACCTCTGTGAATATATACCCCTCTGTTTGTTCTCCATGTTGCCGAGTATTAACCTTAGTTTTCTAGCTCTTCAATGACGCATTTCTTTTGTATTTCTGCCTTTTTGTTACCAAGCCTTTTTTGTTCTTTCTTTTTTGCCTTGCCGAGTAAATTGTTTATTTAATTGCTGACCTTTTTCTGCATTTTTGGCTCCCCTTTTGTTGTATTGAATTTCCTGTGTATGACCCTGGCTTGCTTCACTGCTCTCTCTGGTATGTTGTTTATTCTCGCTGCCCTCGCATGTCCCTCATAACTCTTTTAAGCTTATTCCTGTGAATAATAAACTTTGTTGTGTATCTGCGTGTGTCTGCCCTGTGTCTGGCCTGCGTGACAATAACATTTTTGGGCTTAATAGTGTAGAGTGTTAAGCCAGAAACCCAACATTATGTAGTGTAGGGTATTACAGGTCTGTATGTACTTTAATTTACACAAAACCACTGGTTAGGAATCAAAGCATTAGATGACTTGAAAATGACATGAATATCTGCATGTTGGCATTAACAGCACATGTCAATTTATTGTGTTAATGCAAATGCAAATGCTGTGGTTTTGGATTCAGATCAATAATCAGATCAATTCCACACATGGAAGGACTAAACAGTGTTTAATGAAATACTTTAGCTCATTTTGAATTGTACAATTGCAGTTTTTTTTTCTGTATTGCCATTAAATGTTATAAAAATAAATGTTTTGTTTGTAATTTTGTATTGCTTTCATTTGAGACACATGATTTTATTTATTTTAGATTATTTTTACAGACACACACTTAAAAATAAAATAAAAATTCTTCAAATGGTTCTTTGAAAGATGGCATTCACGTTTTTAAAGGTCTAAATAATTATATTACAATGTATAGGCAATTTAAAATATAAAGAAAAAAGTTGGTTCTTTGTGGAACCTAAACGTGGCTCATGTACAAGCGGATCAGACAGACTACAAGACTAGATGGTTACCAACACAAACTGTGCACCAACAGATTCAGAGCTTCTACAAGGAGGAGCAGCTAGGTAGGTGTGTTTAATGGAGTGGATGCGTGTAATGGAGTGTTTAAAAACTCCAGCAGCACTGCTGTGTCAGATTGGCTTATACCAGCACAACACATACTAGCACCTCATAAACCACCACCATGCTAATCAGTGTCACCGCAGGGATTAAATGACCCACAATCCAAATAATAATAGATAATAATAATAAAATAATAAATAATAAAAAATAATTAAATTATTTTTTATCACCAGTCAGGTGGTAAGGAGCAGTAAAGCCACTCCGCTGAAGTGCAGTGTTATACAGGAGTTTCAGTTTAATTCTCTAGCACTATTAGCATTACCCGCTAAGCGCTAGCTCTTTTGCTGCTCGGAGGTGAGTATTATCGGCCTGTAGCCCGCTGCTAACCCTGGCTAGCACTGCTGGAACAACATTAGCATTACCCGCTAACCGCACTAAGCGCTAGCTCTTTCGCTGTTCAGAGGTGAGTATAATATGGCCTTGGCTTACCGGAACTCTTAGGGTTCCTCAGTGTAGTGCTGTTAGGTGGCAATTGCTAGTGGTTAGCTGCTTATGATAATAGTGGAATAGTGGAAATCTGAAAATCTAAGCTTAAAAAGAAGCGCTTTAAGTCACCCAAATAAATGGTTTTCTGGAGAGAAATCTGTGTAGATTAACATCCAGCGCTTTAACTTTAACTTTTTGACTTTAAAAGTAAATGTTTTTTTTGTAAGAATAACAGTTTTGTTTACTTAGCTTAGTTTTACTGCTGAATCCGAAGGAAAACAGGGGTGACACCCCAGTTCCTTACTAGTGTCACATAATCTGCTTTATAATCCTGTGTGCCTTATAGTGTGAAAAATATGGTAGAAAGGAACAGATACAGAACTACAGTCTGTGATTATAGAAATACAAAGTGTCCTATATGCTCACTGGAGCTGATAAAATGAACAATGCATGTATAAACAAAGAGGTGTTATGCTGTATCAGTGTTTGATGTTTCTGGATTAGGATGAAGGAGAACTGCAAGGAGAGTGCATGTGTGGATATACAGTAGCATAAGTATACCAACGGCAGAACTGTGTAGTGACAACATCAGCCTTTGAAAGTGTGTGAAGGTGTGTGTGCATGTGTGTGTGTGAGTGTGTGTGTGTGTGTGTGTGTGGTGTCCAGAGCCTCACTGCAGGTGATTTGATGAGAGAAGGAAGGCACTATAATAAAAATGGAGATTTAATGAGAGTTAAGCTTCTTATTGATTTTGCTGACTGCGCAGATGTAAGGTGTGTGTGTGAGTGTGTGTGTGTGCGTGTGCGTGTTTGCGGGCTGTGGCTCATCTTTTAGGGAAGAGAAAACTGCTCTGGGCAAAAGCAGATTATGAGATTATGTGATGCAGTGGCCAGAATGAATGAATAAATAAATAAATAAATAAAATGAATAACGCATAAAATGAAATGAGTTCCGAATCGTCCGGTGGTCACAGCCGGCCGGTGGATTTGCACTGCTTAGCCACTGTCAGGGTGGACAGGAATAGGAGGGTGTGATGATGATATCTGTCAGCCGTGAAATTTTTGTGGGGAGGATAAAACGTTCCGGGAGAGTTTTTGTTTCTTTTTTTGTAAGAGCGAGCACCAGTGAGAACATTACCTGCCTCACACACAGACTGGAGATGGGAGTGCTGTTCTTTGTAGCTGTGTGTGTGAGTACATTATAGGAGCATGTGTGTGAGTGTGTCTGAGAGAGAAAGTGCGAGACCAAAAAAGTGGGACAGAAAAGACAGAATAGGAAAACTTTTTTTTATGGTCTTTTGAATATCAAACAGGAAAGTTTTGCCCGTTTCCACCCTGCTGAAAAAATAGCATGGCCAACTCAAGCTGGTAAAGTTTGTCAACCAGCTTAGAATCTAACCAGCATATGATCAAACGCATGGCCAAAGTGTAATTACGGTGTGTGGCAGTAGAAAAATAGCTATTTTATTAAACGCAAGGTGATGAAACTCAGAAATTTGCTTCCGGACGAGGTAAAATTACTGGAGGACTACGGAGTTCAGCGAAAAACAGTAGGTAATTCAGCCTGTAATTTTCTCAAAGGACACATGCATGTTCGTTTCGGAGGGGAATAATATCACAGAGGACCCCCATAAAAGAGAAAATTACCCCAGGACCCCCTGAGAAAAACGAATCCCGTCCGGATAGGGCTAAAATATTTAAAAACTCCAGCAGCACTGCTGTATCTGATCCATTCCAGTACCAGTGCAACACACACTAACACATGAAAAAACATGTTTTATTTTCAGCTTGTAGCAGCAGCACCACAATATCGCTGAAAATCCTCTATTAAAAAAAGCCTGGCAATAGACATCCCAAGTTGCAAAAGTTGATTTCAGGGAGGTTACCCTAACACCACCCCCGCCAAAACAAAACAAAAAAAACCTAGCACACACACCAAAGGATTACAAAACTTTACTTTTATGTTAATTAATTTTAGTTTTTTTTTTTATTAAATTAAGAGTATTCAGAGGTGAAATGAGTTTTATCTTTTTTCTTTTTGGAAGGCCATGCCTCTGCTTTCCTTTTTTTTTTTTGAAAAAAAAAAAGCCTTTATTTGACAAAAATTAACGGTTACAATATCACAAAAAATTGCACAACATCAGAAACATTTGATATCATATTACAATAATTATTAATATTGTCTCCCCCATGATCTGCTTTCTCTCAACAAATCCCGTCCGGTAGGGGGGAAAAACACTACCCGCCCACACTAAAAACTGATTGGCTGTCTCACAGACTCTTTGCAGAGAACAGGCTAATCAGAACCCTCTCCGTTTTCTCTCTCTCCTTCCCACATGCGATTAGAGAAAAAAGCCTGTCACCTGTGTGCGCGTTTGCGTGCAGTGCGCTTTTGGGGCGCTTGTTCTGAATTCCGGGAGATTATATGTGACTCGCGGGCATCAGGGAGCCGATACCGAAATGCGGGAGACTCCCGCAGCTTCAGGGAGACTTGGTTTGTCTGGTCGTGTGTGGGTAAATTTTGGTGTCATTAGTTAAAATGTCAGGACTGTTACATAACAGTTTGGGTTTTTTTGGGATTGGATCAATTTACAGTACTGTTTTACTTTTGCTTTTATCTTTTTTTTCTTTTTTTTTTGAATAAAATGAAGGAGAATAGTACAGTGTTTGAGGTTCAGGGTATATCACTTCCATATACTAAACTCTCAATATTTAATTAAAGCAATAAAAATTGTTTTCTACTTAGAAACAAAGTCGACCACACATGGTTACAAGTCTAGTTAAAACAGAGTTGTCAAGATTTGTAAGTGTATTTATCAGAAATAGACAGACACAACACAGAGAGAAAAGACAGAGAGAGATAGAGTGAGAGAAAAAGAGAGAGAGAGAGAGAGAGAGAGAGAGAGAGGATGAACAGTTCTGTGTAAATTGAGTGCAGCAGATGCTACATTCTGCCTGGCACAGTGATCTGTGAAGCTTTTCTATTTATATCCCAACTCTATCACTCCTGCCCTCAGAAAGAGAGAGACAGAGCCAGAGAGACAGAGAGAGAGAGAAAGAGTGAGAGAGTGAAAGAGAGAGAGAGAAAACCCAAAGGGCAAATGAGACGGCACACATTGAGGCCACACTAGCCGTGTCAGAGAAAGACCGCTGAAACGTTACACAGCGGCAAATCTGTCAACAAGACCACAGAGTGCTTTTTACTGGGAGAAAGAACTTTTCCAACAGATGTTGAAGATTGCCTTTATAATTTGCTGTAACACCGCACACCACACACGCTCTAAAAACCCACAGCCAGAGAGCCATCTGGGAGCAGGCAGCTCAGATATTTGAGTGGGAGATTAGTGAGGGACAGAGATGAACAGCGAGGAGAAGTGCTCTGAGTTTGAAATTCTATCAGAGCTCGTGGCAGAGTGATTCACACACACTGAAAATATAGGACAGTCTATTGAATACTTTGTTGTTTTTTTAAAACATATTTAAACACATGAACAGAGGTGTAAAGTAGCAAAATACAAATACTTTGTTATCTTAGTTAAGTAGAAATTGTGGTTATACTTTACTGAAATAATTTTAACTTTTAAATAATTTTATTAGAATTATTTAAATAAAAAAACATTTAAAAATGGCCTTTTACTCCTATTTCATTTATGCTTGTTTTTATGGTTCAACAACAAAAAAACTCCTATTCAGAAAAATCTCTCCATCAGGATAGAGTGAATCAGATTGTGGTTGGATGAGAAATATAAACATATAGTATATATCTGACACCCTATTGGTTTATACACGATCCATCTGCACGTCACGCCCACACTCCACCAAGAACACAGCAGACCTATGTAGTTCAGCCAAACGTCCAACTAAGCTTCTTTAATCAATCAATCAACCTTTATTTTCACTCGGTAATATATTGAGGGTGACCCTCATTTAAATGTTGCCGAGCATTTACAGTTTAAAAGGGATTACAAACATTTAAAAAGAAATTAGAAATAATAAGGAATGAAATAATAAACAATAATAAATAAAAGTAATACTAACTTTAAAACAGCATTTAATATTTATGAACAATATATATATATGTAAAAAGAAAAAAAAAACAAATTCTAAAAGACCATAAAAACAAATTGAAATATTAAAAGTAAAGAATTTGTAAAATGTAAAATAAGAAAAAAGATAATACTAGTAAAAGTAAAGTAAAATGTGATAAGAATGATAAGAAATTATAAAATGAATAATAATGAACTAAGAACATAAGAATCAAAATATAAAACATTAGAATAAAAAAGTAATAAATGAATAAATAAATAAAAATAAATAAAAAATGAAAATAATAATAAAAAGATAAACTCATTTAAAAAATCCTTTAAAACAATCACAGGCTTTCTGATGGTATTTAGAAACTAAAAGTTTAAAATGATTTCGTGATCCCAGCGAGCTGAGCTTCAATGTTTCCTGTAGTGAATTCCAGCTCATTGATGCACTGCACTAAATATTTACATTGTACTTAAATGCATTCATTTTCAATGGGCATGCAGCTAAAACTGAAGGGAGCCTAGTGAATCCCAAAAGTTTCAACATTAACGTTTTAATATAACATTATAGTCATTATGGCGTTTAGAAAAAATTGTTCGGGGAGGGGTATAGTGGCCTAAGCTTTTGTCCTTTTGTCATTTTTCCCCTTACTTTACTTTTGTTACTTTTATAATTTAAGTAGTTTTGAAAGCAGTACTTTTCCATCTTTACTTAAGTAAAAAGCTTGAGCTGATGCTTCAACTTCTACAGAAGTATTTAAAACCCTAGTATCTATACTTCTACCTGTTCTACCTGAGTAATGAATATGAATACTTATACTTATACCTTTGCATATAAAAATATAAAAAAGAGATGCAACTAAACACAAAATGGAAGAAATGTCTTGTCCACATATTTTTTGAATGAAAAAAAAAAAACATTGGGATGGCAAATGCCATTGGACAGCAGTATCTACTGATACCTCTTAGGAACACTTATATCAGTCTAAGTTGTGAGGTGTTGTATTGTAATTTGTGAGTAAGGTTGACCCAGAGACTGTAAAAAAAGATGGACGCCGTGTCTCTGTTCCCATTCATTCAATGAAAATGAAGCCAAAATCTTCCGCCATGTTGGCGATCCTGATACTCGAGTCTGCGCAGTAGAGACCAGAGGAGAGAGAAAGACTGTGGAGAGACAGCCTACTCATTTAAATAACCCCGCCCCTAAGGGCTGCCTCGAGGTCACAGACTGCAGAGCGGAGCGGAGCTGACGGTCTGTTATTGGTCCCACCCATAACCAGCCCTTTTACAATAACCAAACCTTTTTGAATAGAGCTGAATATAGTTTTAAAAAACGAATTCTGTGGGGATATAAAAATTTGACAATATAAGCAGAGGTTACACTAGCTGTTGCATTTAAATAATGGAGGTAGAATTACAGTATATTAGAAAAAAACGTGATTGAAAGTTGTCTGTTTTGCCATTGAAACCTATGGGGATGGGTGGGGTTACACAGCTTTCTGAAACCGAACAGCAGGGGGCGCCCGAACTGTGGTGGCTTCAATTTTGAGAGACGATGCTCTGTCCAGCTATACACAGTCTATGGGTTGAACACTGCTATGGGCTTTTAGCAAGGTAAAATAAAATAGCAGAGTTTGATTGAGGTCTAATAGTTGGTCCCAGATATATTGTGACATTCCATTTAAGTCCACAGTGTCACATGTGTTTAATGGTAATACATTATAGAGGGCATTGCCACCCACAGTGGACAGCACATCAACTTATTGGTAATTATTGTGACCCTCAGCTTCTGGCTAGAACTGTCCTTGTGACTAAGGAACATTAGCAGAAATTTCATCCACATTCAATACAAGAGGTCCTACATATAGATTACACGTCACACAGGTGAGTGCTGGATCCTTTTTGTTTTAATGGGACATGGCAAAAGTTATGTTAAACGAAAATGTTCATTTGTGGTTTAATAAATCAATGTGGTTCAATAAATATGTTTTAAAAAGACCATAGTTTTCTTTGGTGTAGCCAGGTGGTGAATTGAGAATACACCTTTAAAATGTGTGTCTGTAACTTTAAGAAACACAATCAGAAGTGTTGTCACCCTGAGAGAGGAAAGGGAGGAGCTAAGAGCATGGTAGAGAAGGAGGCTCAAGCTGCAGTGAATGGTGGTGCTCCATTTTAGGATCCATCCAGAGCCATCCTAATGAAATAAGAGGTAAAAATCAGGAAATACTGAACAATATAAGGTTTAGTTGGCCTATAACAGTAGTAGATGCCTATATTGCCTTTCTAAACATGTATTTTGAATGAATCACAACCAGATGCGGGCAGATGGCATTGTTTCTGTGGGGTAGTGTGCTCCTCGTGGTCAAGCCTTGTATTTTTCTGGGTTACAGAAGCTGTTTGTCCAAGTTCTCTTGATGAAATGCTCAAATCTTGTTGAGTAAAGCTGAGTAAATCGAGGTGAGCTTAAAAACAAATATAAAAAGAGCTCTGTTAATGGTATTAATGTGGTATTTATGTTATTTATCTATTTTCTGTAATTAGTGCCACTACCAAATACTGTGCTGTGTTCTAAGTTAGGGTTTTACAGTGTATTTATTTAATTTTTGTTATTTTGAGTACAAATTTAATCAGAATAAAATACCCGGAAAAACTTCTTTTGTCATTTGGTGTGCGTCCTTTCCCCGGTGACATTGGGTTTTATAATTTTTTCACCTAAGAAGCTTTTAGTTTTTTTTATCACCAGGATGGGCTAAATGACTGGAAACGTGTTCACGATACTTTTACTTTTCTTTCTACCCATCTTTCCTTGGTCATTTTTTAAAGTGGTCTAGGCAGCAGTGACTGAACAGACGGGTGAACACAGCATGTTAAACAACCTTTGTTTATAATCAATCAGTTCAAATGTTAGGAGTATAAAACAAGGCTCATTACACACAGACGCGCACACACACACACACACAGGGCTGAAAGGAATGACACTCATACACTACATCCATCTACTTCTCAATTAAGGGCGAGCACAGAGGCCTGCGCCACGCTGCTGATGGAAATGTGCTCTACTTCCATCAGTTCAACATTAACCCTGGCTTTGTTCTGGCTGCTCTAAAGTCATGCAAATTTGTACAGTTGTAGCTTGGATGAAAATCTAACACAGCCAATTCATTTTTCTAATTGTCTTTAACTTTCATACTTTAATTCCTAATCAAATTAGGTTCTTTTTTTTGCGGTTTTCTAAGAAATAAGCAGCCCAACTGCTGAAATGAAGTGGTGATAAATTCTAATTCAATTTAAAATTCCCTTCATAGTCATTTGGGTTGATGAATTTAAACAAACTAACAAATAAAAACCTTCGATTTGTGTTTAGAAAACAGGAGCCAAAGGAAATGAAAATGTGAAATATGAAGATTAATGTGTTTACTGACTGAGCAATTCTGTAATCTGGTACTTTAAAGCTGCAAAACAAACATCAGATGAGGCAGTGGAGTGGATAGAATGCTTTTAACTTTTTTTGCTTTTTAACTAAATTAGATACAGTTTGAACCCAGGATATTTCATGTTTTGTTTAGTCTGGTTAAAGCATTGTTTGTCTTTATCTGTTCCTGCATTCCAAAACACATGGTGGCAAGGGCAATTTAGGCCTAGTAATAAAGTGAACAAAAAAATAATCATGGGATTTCAAGGATGTGAAATTAACAGGTGATTGTGATCCAGAGTTGATACAAATGCAGTATCCACAAAAGGTCTTGTGTGAACTTCTATCTATCTATCTATCTATCTATCTATCTATCTATCTATCTATCTATCTATCTATCTATCTTTAAAAAAAAAGTTTTTTCACCGATCAGGAATCGTCAGGAATTTCAGTGCATAAAAAAGCTAACAATCCATGACTCACATTCACAAACGCCACTTGCGAAACTTTACTGTAAAGCAGATGTCTTTTGCAAGTCATGTCCTGTATCACAGTGTAAACATGTTTTGACTCCCTGGGTGTTATCCTACCAACTCTCAGTGTTACGATTCACATAAAGTTGGAATTATTTCCCAGAGTCCTCACAGTGTATTCTGTCTCACAAGCTCCGCCTCCAAATTTTGCCACACTCAAATGTCGTCAGCTGCCAGTTTCTTATTGATTCAGCGATAGCATCAGGTGTCTTTTTTTTCCCTCAAACTGTCCAATTTGGTAAGTAGTGACGTTAAATATATTTTGTATTATTTTTTCCTGTGTCTCTTTAATGTGTTTTTTAATTCTAAGTATTATTGAAATATTGTTTATTATTTGTAGTAATACGAAGTCTCCGAATGCCTTTTAGTTAGTTAGTTAGCTAGCTAGCTAACCTAACTAACGCTAGCTAAGGTGAAACTAGACATTTCTCACAATAAACTGGACAGCCAAGCAAGCTGAGGAGAAGAATCAACCTACATTCTCATAAACAACTAAACTTGCTCGGCTAGCTGATGTGAAACAGGGACTTCTTAAAAGAAAGTTAACTATTTAGGTGTTAATCCAGCACTGCTAATTTTACTGTGTATACTGAGGTTCTAGAGCAACATATGCTGCCTTCAGGCCAACATCTTTTGCATGGATGTCCAAGCATCTTTCAGCAGGACAATGTGAAGCCATATGCTGCACATATTACAAAGGCATGCTTGTAAAAAAAAAAAAGAGGGTATGGGTAGTGGACTGTCCACATTGACCCTGTTTCAATCACACTGGCAGGAGACAAGTCGATCACAGCACCCCAAGTTTGTCTCTTGTGGGTGTATTCATGGCAGTTTGCAGTGTCATGTGTGGGAATAGGTAAGGTGGATGGGTAGCACAAAGGCTAATCTGTTGCTTTCATTATTGCTTTAATTTTCTATAAACTTTTGTATTTGAGCCAATTAGGCATCATATGAAACAGGGAAGGAATAATCAGCAGCTATAATCCTCTCCTAATAATCCTGTTCAGAACAACACTGCTGGAGATATGAATGAAGTATGGTAGGAATCAAAGGTTCACAAAGCAGAAGGTTGGGATGTCAGGCCACTGTGTTTGTGATTGTTTCGAAGAATTTTTTGTCCAATGGTGTACAATGTCGCTTCACTGCATAAAACTGACAGTATCTCAACTTTGCTTGTCACCATGTCGCAGCTCCAAATCGTGCCCTCTCCTAGGAAATGAATGGTCGCCTATGGTTCTGTTGTTGGCCAGTGTGAACGCAGGGTAAGGCATGTGTGAAGAATTCTGAAATAAAAAAATTGTGACAACAAAGACTCTATACTGTTGCACACTTTAGGGTTTTGAGTTTGCAGGAAGAAAGGGACAAAATAACACCCAGTACATCTCCTGCTCAAAATGCTCTACAAGTAAAGCATGGAATCTTTAAATAAAAATCTTTCCCAGGCTTCCATTTTTGGTGTTCAATAAGTACGAGATCTCTGACACAAACTACGTAAACTTAGAATGCAAAACAGTACAGTCTACTGTAGCAGTGGCCAAAGGAACTTTCTGTTCAACGCAAGGTGACATCTGCTTAAAAAATCATGTGATGTGTATCCGGACAAGAAAAAAAAAATATGGTAGTCTGGTAATTCAGGACACAGATGTGCAAATGTAGACAAACAGCCTTGTACACAAACAGCCCTGTAGAGAAGTGCTGACAATTAAAAATGACTCTTTTTGGAGCAGGACAGCAGGTACAGCAGTGGAACTGTACTTCTACTTCTTTAAACAATGTTGGGTGCTCTAACAACAGCAGGATAAAATCTTTTTAATACTCTTGAATTCAGAAGAAACAATAACCGTCCGATAACACAACAGGGGAGAGTGGAGAAAGTTGCAACACTAGAAAGACAAAATTGTAATGCATTAAACCCATATCTGTCCTGGATCTATTTATATTGATGCAACATGGGAAAATGTTATATTATTAAGCAAATGACATTTTAATGGAGTGAGGGAAATGTAAGGGGGTGTTTGCAACATTTCATTCACTCAAATAAAATGTCCTGTAGGACTGTTGCAACACAAATAATAAAGTGTAATTAAACATCATTCTTGATAATCATTATTTAACATATTTATTTGTTTAATCCAACAGGGTTCATTGAGTTCACAGAGTTGATAACAATGTGGAAAATCCAAATTGCTCAATAACTGGTATTTACCATAAGCGTATGTAACATTCTTACAAAAAACACAAAGATAAAAGTCTATTACTAATTAATGCTACTGGAAATCCATTTGACTTCCTGAAAATGACTTAGGCCTACACACTACACATATCGATTTACTGAGAATTAACGTTACATTCAGTAAAACGATAGATGTGAAAATACAACACAGCCATGTTTGGATCTTTTGATACAATACAACTGGCATAATACTCACAACTCTTGAGTTTTTGAGATTGAACAATTAAAACAAAGTATATAAAACAGTATTACAACCACAGTTATTTTGGATTGTTTTAGTACTTGTACGAAGAAACAGACCTAACGTAACATTTAGAACTGTTATAACAAGTTATCAACATTGTTAATAACATCAGTATGTTTAAAAAACCTGTTTTGAGTACTTTAAAGTTAGATATATTGTTTATAATTAAAATAATTCACTGTCTGATTCACAGTTATGCATATGTAAATGGTACTATCTTGCAGAAAGAATGAGTTTGCAACCGAGCACAGGCTGCATACGTGTCATAACTCTATCTTGTTTCTGATTAAAGAAATCTGCAGTGTTAAACTGTCTGTCACATGTTTCAACTGTCCCCACTCTCCCGCCAGCCCACCAGGGATCCTTCAGGCTGCCCTGATTACCCATTCTTGCACTCCAACTAATCAAGGACCACTGAAGGGCATAGAGTATCTAGGTAGATCAGATCTGGTGGAATAGGGTTGGAGCTAAAGCCCAGAAGATGCTAGCTACTTCACTGGTCTCCAGGGTCTGAATTTAGGCCTGGAACAGACAGAAGATGTAGTAAATTGCAGGAAAGCCGGCTGTTTCACTGAAATACTACGTACGATTCGGCCTCATTTGTATGTGTGGTGTCAGGCTCTGAGCTGACACTTCATCTATGCAGCACTATGCTGTCTGCAAAAATAGCAAAGGCAATAGAAAAGAGGAGTGAATGCGAGTGCTCCAGCTGTCAGATACGCAGATGGAAAGACAGGGAGGGGGAGGGAGCAGAGGGACAGGGGGAGGGGGCAGCAGCGGGCTGGAAAAAAGCAAAACATTTGCTTTGAAGTGGCCCCTATCACCTTTTCATACACCTTCTTTACTCATCAGCTTGTCATAAATCATACTGTGTGTGCACGCATGTGTGTGAGAGAGCATGCTTCATAAATGCCTTTGACTGACTGGAGCAATGTGAGCTGGTTCAAATCCCAGTCATTCAGCTTACCATCAGCTGCCAGAGCCCTGAGAGAGCACAATTGGCCTTGCTCTCTCATCACCCTTTGGACATCACCTTCCAAAGGGTGATGTCGCTCCAGGGGTGTGTCTGTGAGCTGATGTATCAGAACCGAGTCGCTGCGCATTCCACCGAGTTTGCTGTGATGCTACGCGGCAATGCTGCATAATCAGCAGTTTGAAAAGAGGTGGGGGCTGACTTCACATGTATCGGAGAAGGCATGTGCTAGTCTTTACCCTCCTGGTGTTGGGGCATCACTAGTGATGGGGGATATACAGCTGAGGGGGTGGGACAATTGGCATAACAAACTGGGAGAAAAATTTGGGGAAAAAGTATATATTGTATTTGTAAACAAATTAATATGTATTCATTTTTCTTAAAACCTCTCCAGTCAGTAAAACTAAGCTCCTTATCTTTTTTTTTTACAGTTTAAGTTGAATATAACGAAGAATATATATTTTTAATTATACAGTTTACTACCACTACACAAAAACATACATGTTCATTTTTATTGTGTTGTTTTGTTTGAGTAACACAGAAAAGTTAATCTCGAGAACATGATTCTTTTTATTACTTTCAGTATTACTTTCAGCCTGATTAAAACAAAAAAACCTTGTTGAAAAGGTCAAATGCAGTACTTGTCACCCTTTATACAGGATGAAAAAATGGCACTGTTGCCAGTTAACTTTATTACATAGCCAAATTATTCATGAAAAAAGTCTGTATAAAGTTGCACTTTGCAGCATAAAACATGGCAACTTGCTCTTACAGCCTACAACACTGAAGTCTGGCAGTCGACTATTATATAAAATACAATTGTATACCTAAGAGAATATAGTCTAGGTGACTTACAGGGGAGGACACACTAAATACGCCTGCATCCAAGTCATATATTTAAATATATTGAATACATGATATTTTACATAGTATTATTGCACAAACACCATGTATCACATGTATCAAAAAGGCCAGCAAATTTAAATGCAATTATTCTGCAAAATTCTGAATATGAAAAAAAAAACACTTTATAAAGCAAAGTTCATAAAGTAGTATTTTAAGTCAAATCTTCTCATTTTAATAAGCAAACATTACTGGACTCAATAATTGTTTTTTAAAGTGCATCATTCAGGCATAGTAGTGTAAATTCATGCACTCAAACCTATACATGCAGATTTAAAACTATATGCATTAAAGCACTGACACTAATGTGACGACAGCAGGACAACAGCGTGAAATGCTGATTGACCATGGAGATCTTCTGACACACAGTAAAAACAACAAAGAATGAGAGAACAAACGAAAGAAGCAGCGAGAGAGAGAAAGAGAGAGAGAGCGAGAGAGAGAGAGAAAGAGAGTTAGGGCAAGAGGTTAGGTAAACAGTACATGGATAGCAGTGTCATGCCCTGACTGAGGCCCATCACGAAAACACACAGCCAGAGTGCATTCCAGAAAACTCTACCATCTGCTTTTTCAGCACCTTTACACCCACACACACACACACACACTCCCATCCATACATATTAAATCATCTATCTGCACCAGCAAGTAGATAAAAATGCATTACATTACAGACACCCTTTTTTACTGAAGATATTCAGCTTTTATATCTTCTTAAATCAAGGGAAATTCTGATTGACTGGGTTATTAGATAAAAGGTTATCCTGCTTTTGCTGGAGTAACTGTTTTTATTGTCCTATATTTTGGGTAATTGCTGTGATGATCTGATTGCATTCAGTGACAATGGCCTTAGTGGGGATAAGATGTTGAATAATCACCACCACACTTCACCCTCAACTCATCCCAAAAGTATTAAATGGAGCACCATCATTAGCTTCATGCTTCCATGGCCACGTTCCTGGTAAACACATGACAAATGAAGTAGATCAAGGAATGTTTAATGCCTACAGATTAATACACACATGGGTATGGGCATTCCCAAGCCGTCCCCTGAGGTCACACTTAAAACGATCAATTAACTTACAACTGTTCCATGACTTTTGGCATATCAGTGTATCATAATCGTGACAGTGTTTTAGGCTCCCTTAATAATGTTAATATTTTGGGGGCTCCGAGTGGTCCAACGGACTAAAAGGCGCTGCCACTATGATCGGGAGATCGCTGGTTCGACTCCCATTCATGTAGCTTGTCATCGGCTACCGGAGCCCTGGGTGGGTAGATGGCGCTCTCTCCCCACATCACTCCAAAGGGTGATATCGATCAGCACAAGGCGTCTGTGAGCTGATGTATAGGAACTGAGTCGCTGCGCTTCCCTCCGTATGCGCTGTGATGCTTCTCGGCAATGCTGCATCAGCAGCAGCAGCTCAAAAAGAGGCGGAGTCTGACTTCACATGTATCGGAGGAGGCATCACTAGCGACTAGTCCTAATGAGTGAGTTGGGTAACTGGCCGTGTAAATTTGAAGAAAATGGAATTAAAAAAAAAAGAAATAGAATACAATTCTAAGAAAATAATAATAATATTTTGAGTGTTCAGTTATATAGTAATAATTACTACCCCATCTAATGTAAACTAATTTTGAAAACTTGATTGTCAATGTAAATCCTCAAATCACTAAACTGTAGTACAGATGTAATACAGTTTCTTAGCAACAGTGTTCACAATGCTGCTAAATCCTTTAAAGTCAGGCTTAAATCGAAAATCCCCTTTTTTTCATCTGTTAGCTAATGTTTTTGATCATATCAAGAACAATCCATTGTACTGTATCATATAATGCTGCTTCTAGTGCTCTTCTTGATGTTCTTCACTCTGTGACTGCTGAATCTCCTTGACTTTACTTATTGATTTAATTGATTTAATTTTCTGATGGACGTGCAGTAAACAGCATGATTCATGTTGAGAGAGCTTTCTAAGAGGTGAACTCTTCTTGTATTTGTGTGTTTGTGAGGCTATGTTTAAAAGCCTAAGACTAGTACTGCAGACTGCAGAGCTCTGTCCTAATAACCCTCAGCTCCCCTCTTTACAGCCTTATTCCACCTGCAGGCCTTCAGAATAAATGTGACCATAAAATATGAATTCCTATACCTTTATTCTAGAAATATAGCGCTCTGCAGCACTGTCGCAGCATTTATCTTTAGAAGCGGAAAATGTAGGACTGAAAAAGCAATAAAAGCAGAGTGAGAAAGGGAAAATAAAATGGGGTAAAATTCCCCAGGTGACTATGGGAAGGAGCAGAGCGGGAGTTTGCATGCAGCTCTCGTGGCGCTGGCCTCCAGCAGAGAAGCCTTTATAGACGCGCTGACTGATTAGTTCCAACAATCAGAGGAGCTGCGGAGAAACTCTAAACAGCTCCACTCGGACATAAGATCGACTGAACGGAGGGGAGTGTAAGAGAGATCATTAGAGAGAGAGAGAGAGAGAGAGAGAGAGAACATAAAGAGTTATAGTGCATCAGCTCAAATTCTCTACAGGAAAGTCTAAATCTCAGTTAACTGGTATCACATGTTTTTTTTTAACTCTTCCACTTCCACACAGCCTGTCACGTTTTTTTAATTATTATTTTAGATGATTTTGATGTGCAAAATTTTCATTTACCCCTCTTTTACTTTATTATTTCTTGTTTTTAATGATTGCCAAATTATATACTTTTTTTCAATTTTCTCTCAATTTAGCTAGGCCAGTTGTACCACCCATTCAGCTCCTACTCAGCAGTATATCCCCTATCACTAGTGATGCCACAACAAAAGAAAAGTGAAGACTAGCACATGCCTCCTTCGATACATGCGAAGTCAGACTCCGCTTCTTTTCAAACTGCTACTCATGCAGCATTGCCGAGTAGCATCACAGCACGCTCTGAGGGAAGCGCAGCGACTCGGTTCCAATACATCAGCTCACAGACTCCTTGTGCTGATCGACATCACCCTAGAAGTGATGACGGGAAAGAGCACCATCTACCCACTCAGAGAGAGCAAGGCCAATTGTGCTCTCTCAGGGCTCTGGCAGCTGATGGCAAGCTGCATGACCGGGATTCGAACCATCGATCTCCCGATCGTAGTGGCAGCACTTTAGACCACTGGACCACTTAACTACATACTTTTATATTTTAATGACTACTAGTAAGATTCTATTAGATTCCTGCTCTTTTGTTTTCATATTAAATAATATTAAAATATAACATTTCATATTACAGCATTTCCTTCTATACTTTATGTATTGGATTGGCTACATTGTAAATGAGGGTCACTGTTAGAAGATTGATGGAGAGAGACAGAAAGAGAGAGAGAGAGGAAGAGAGAGAGAGAGAAAGAGCGAGAGAGGTGTCTGTTTAAAGTGAATTTGAAGATCCAAAAACGGGTCCCAAAGGAACATTTCACACTGTGTGGGCTAGGGGCGTTGCCATGCCAACGGGTCTGTTGCTCTAATGTGCATCTTCTCTTCCAAATCTGTGACTTCTCTCTCAGGTGTGTATGCGTGTGTGTGATTGTTTTGTCATTTTTACTCAGTGGAAAAGTCTGTGGTGGTCAGATGAATCAGTAATCCAGATCTTGTTTTAAATATTTGGGGCTCTGGACATCATCCATGCTGCTAAATTGGACTGGACTATTATATCCAAACGGGAGGGACAATTTTTCAACAAGACAATGCAAAATTAAATGTGGCACACATTACAAAAGCTTGGCAACACAATATCAACAATCAGCGATTTAAGCTGTGTGACAATTTGCATTTCCATCAGGAAATGTACTTTTCTAGTTCATTTATCAGCATTGTGTGAACACACGGTATAAGAAACACCTTGTATGTTATAAATAAACATACAAACAATACGTGGCTAATAAAGAACGCTGATCCTCTTTGTGTTAGACTGAATGTGTGTGTGTGTGTGTGTGTGTGTGTGTGTGTGTGTGTGTGTGTATGTGTGCGTGCCAAAATTCTTTCACCCTTCAGCAGAGATTAGGTGTTATGTGAAGCATTCTCTTCTTCACAGACATGCAGACCACACCCACCATTGTGCCATAATTACTACGTGTCTCGGTACATGAGGGAGAAGGCCTGAACGAGCCCTGTGATTTGGAATGAGTCAGTTCTCCTGCCTCCTGCCTGCCGGCGCGCCGAAAGCATCCCGGCGCGGGTGTCTTGAACACGCGCCCAACTGTCTGCCTCTCATCTTGAATGGACACACACAAAACGAGCCCCTGCGTGCCTCGCCTTCACTGTCTCTGAACTGAACCTCCCCCCCTGCTGCTATCTTCCTCTCGGAGAAGCCTCTCTCAGCCAAACATGGGGGATAAGCACTGAGGGATTGGCAACCCAAACTGCCATATGCTACTGACTAACTGCACGACTGTAACACCGCGCTTGTAATCACCTTGCGTGTTGCAGCACGGTCTTTGTCATCGCATTGACTTGCCAAGTGCGCAATTTCCATAGTCGCCGACTTCCCTGCTTTCTGATACGAGCCGCCCGCGGTGTACCACAAAGCGCAATTTACATAGAAATGGCTGTATTACCGTGGCCCTGTGCAAACAGAATGATGTGATTACTCAAAGAGACTACAGAACACACACACATGCTTCTGGCACATTAAATACCTTCAGCGTAATAGTGTAAAGGCAATAGCCGGCCGGCCTTAATGCGGGCCATTCCACTGCTGGCCATAAGATGTCGATTCAGCATTACGGTAGGTTTCAGCTGAGAGGATGCAAAATACCCCGTTGTCCCTTGTCCAATCGATTAGGTCTGACTGAACGAGAGAAAAGAGAGTGACCGGGGAGAGAATACAGAAAGCTCGAGGCAAGTGAGAAACAAGCAAGTGAGAGTTACTGAAATATTTCTTATTAACAGTGATGTTTACAATACCAGTAGTTCCCAGCCCTGGTCCTGGTGGGCCCCCCCTGTCCTGTACCTTTTATTGGTTTCCTGCTCCAACACACTGCCCTAAACTCAGAAATGGCTTGCTAATTAGCCGATTTGCCGGATCAGGTGTTTCGGGAGCAAAATAATCACTAGAATACACAGGGCAGGATGTCCTCCAGGACCAGGCTTGGTGGGAACAACTGTACTACACTATTTAACAGTTCAGAGAAAGTCCTGATGTCTGAATGCAGAGCAAGCTTTTTTACATTCTTGGTACACTTTAATACAATCCGACAACACTTAGAGCAGTGGGTGGTGATGGTTCAGAGGTAAGAGCATTGGGTTATTGATCAGGAGGTTGTGGGGTTGATAACCGGGTCCACTCTAAGCTGCCACTGTAGGGCGCTTGTGCACAACAACTTAACCCCACCTGCTTTATAAGCACTGAAGCCTGGCTGACACTGCCTTTTTAAAACTGGGGTATGAGAGCAGAAGAATTTTAGGGACAGCTGTGGCCTAAAGGTTATAGAAGCTAGCTTGGCACCTGAAGATCACTGGTTGGATCCACTGGACCGACAAGAAGTGGGGGCAGGGGGAGTAAAGGAACAGCAGGTCCTTCAAGCTGCCAATTTTGGGCCCTTCTGAAAGGGTCAACTTAACCCCACCTACTCCAGGGATGGTGTATTATGGTTGACACTGGCTTTTTAAGCTGAGATATGAATAGAGAAAATGAATAATGTTTAGGACAGGTTGCTGGTTGGATCTCCTGGACCAGCAGGAACTAGGGGCAAGAGGAGTCAAAGGAAGATAGTGGGTTAATATAAATTAATTAATACTAAATGTTAAAGAAACCAGCTTGGAACCAGTAGGTGACCCGTTGAATTCCTAAAATAACCACATCCAGGTATGGTACACCGTGGTTGCTCTTGCTGCCTAACATGGCATTTGAAAGGAGTAAAAGATTAAAGCAGCCATGGCCTAAAGGTTAGAGAAGCAGGGGGACCCTGGAGGCAAGGGAAGTAAGGAAAAAGCTCAGTGGGTTCAAAGCTGGGCATACTAAGTTGCCATGGTTAAGCTCAAGGCTTTTTTGAACCCCATCTGCTCCAGGGATGGTGCATCATGGCTGACACTGATTTTTCCTTCTGCTAGCAAAAATAATACTTGGTGCAACTGTGGCCAAAAGGTAAGAAAGGCAGACTTGGAACCGGAAGGTCTGCAAGACTGGAAAAAAGTGGTGGCTGGCAGAGTGAAGGAACAACTCAGGTCCACTAATCTGCCACTGTTGGGCCCTTGCATCAGGCTCTATCTAACCCCACCTCCTCCAGCGATGGAGCACCATGACTGACCCTGGCTTTCTAATCTGGGACGTACAAGGAGAACAATTTAGTGGCAGCTGTGGCCTAAAGGTCACTAGAGGAACCAGCTTTGAACTTTGCAGGTCCCTGTTTGGATCCCCTGGAACAGCAGGAAGTGAGAGCAGGGGGGAGTAAAGGAACAACACTTTCTCCTCCATCAACATCCAGGGCCAAGGTGTCCTTGAGTAAGGCACCTAACCCCCAGTTGTTAGCTGGGTGCTGAAGTGGCTGTCCGTGGGTGTGCGTTTTCACTGCACTGATCACTACTGTGAGTGATGGGAAGGTTGAATGTACTGCTGTGCTGTGGCAGTTGACTGACTGCTGCACATATTCAATATTAATGTTCTACATGTCAGTCCTAATGGGCTACATACGTGGAAGAAGAGTGTAAATGGTGGAAACAGGCCACCCCCACACTGCCTCAGTGCTACAGAAACACAATCAAAGGCCCATCCTGCTAATTCAGAGCGGTCGTGCAACGTTCACCCGGATCAACGCAAATCATAAATCCAGTACAGGACATTTGCATAGTAATATACTGCACGTAGGAAGCCATACTCAAGTCCAGAACGATAGTTAGACTCATAATTCATAATGACAGATACCATCAGAATCAGCTGTTCTTATCTCTCAACACCCCTCCCCCCAACGCCCTTCTTAACAAGAAATTCTCCATTTACATTTTGATGAGGCTCATGCAAATCCGGAGGAACTTGCCTCATTGCCGGGGATGATTCTTTTCAACGCCGTGCAGATGAACCAACAAACTTCACCCTCAGGATTTACACAAATCCAATGAGCATGTCAATCAACGCAGTTCACTTTAAGTCAGTCAAGGCAAGGGCAAAAGCTGGGAATTCTGTAACTGAGGTTATTTATAGGAATGATCTTTAGTACCTTGGGAAAGTCTGAATTATAGTCAGTTTTATATTAATATTATAAAACTGTAATATGGTGTAATATGGAGAATATATTCTCCATATTACACACCAGTGAAGAATCAAAATGGATTTGAAGATGTTTAACATCTTCAAATCCATTTTGATTCTTCACTGGTGTGTAATATGGAGAATATAGTTGCTCTTCTTGCTACTCCAAGCTCAGCAGGCCAGAAACTGCGCTATGTAACTTTTGTGGAAAATGAAAACGTTCGCAAGAACTGCATCACAGTGCTTAATCTAAAAAAAATCACAATATCATTGCATTATTATGAGTGGAGTAATGATGCCAGTTTATATTCCTATAGCCCTCCACCCCAATACCAAGAGGGTGAATAATGCTCCACTAATGGAACCACTACAGCTGAATTAAACAACACACACACATATATCCAGCAAAACAAAACATAAACAATGTAAACTGTACAGGAACAGCATATCCTTTGTTCTATGGGGTGGTTTGAAGTGCAAATTCCAATTTTTTACTATAGTGGAACCCAAGCACAAGAAACCCCACTTCTTTTACAATGCTGCTTTTACAGTTTTGAGAATTAGGTCTTTCTCTGGTGAGAATGAGTAATTGCACCTAGCAAGCGGAAGAATTATTTTAAACTGGGCGGGTGTGATGTGGTCTCCTTTCAGAGCGGATGAATCTGATTCCAGGTTATGTTCAGTCAGAGAGAGACACTTTGTTTTTACTATGAGTAAATGACCTACTGAGCTCTGAGTTTCCCCTTCTGAAGTCTCCATTGCTCCACCAGTTGCTCGCGTTCAAGAAAACTGACCTGGATTCTCTTTTAGAGACTGACGTAAGTATGTAAAGATGTGTGACGTGGCCAGAAGAACTCCCGTGAAAAGCGACCCGACACCTCAGTAGAATGAATATATATGGCTTAGCAAGGATGGTCATTTCAGCACACTGGTACCATTAAACACAACATTTTATCCCTTCTCCACTCAGAAATGCTTCTGATTTTAGTTTAGAAACAAAATAACATAGACTGACACTTTAAGGTCAACCTGAATCAAAGTGAATCAAAATAGTTTGCTGGTTTATATTATATTAGGCATAATCTACTTGGTCACAACCTTTTTAAAACACAAAAGTGTATTTGTATCTTTAGTTCAGGTACTCTACATTGACTTTTATTCACCTCTAGGAGGACAGTAAAAGTCAATGTACTTTGTACCCTGTACTATTCGTATATTGTACTGCTGGCCCTCAGAGACTCTCCGGGCCTTCCCCTGAATAACTGCATCATGGTTTGCAGGCTGTTCGTTTTGGATACAGAGTGACTTTGCATTGTGTATGTCAGGCCTCTGGAGCTGAGAAGGACCTTCCCACACTCATAAAGGACTCTTTATGGGACAGCTAAGGACTTAAAGTCACGATTTAGGGACTTCTTAGGTGTGTCTGTGTGTGTGCATGTGGGCTGTGTGTGCACTGTTTGCGTGGTTGGTTGTTTTGTTTGCTGTTGATTTATTTTTTTGGGCTTGCAGCTGAATTTATTTATTTATTATTATTATCATTATTTTATGTTTATTATTCTATTTCTGATGTTGTGTAATAAGAGGCTGCCTTATCTATGCAGTGTCTGGGTGGTATGATACAGCTTTCAGTTTCTCTCAGTTGATTATTCTCTCTCTCTTTTAGAAAGTCTTCTTCTTTAAAATAAACTAAATATTAAAGTGCACTTTGTAATCTAGATGACTAGTATTTATGACTATTAAAGGGACTTTGAATATGTTTCTAAAGCACAGTTCAAATGCATCGCCAACAAAGAAGAATTAATAAAGCATATATATTTTTTAAGTTTGTTCTTCTTTTGAAGTGAGTTGAGACTGTAAAAAATAAGGTAGAACTGATTGTGTGAGTCATTCTGGGTGTGAGCGCATGCATGTGTGTGTGTGTGCATGTGCAAATACATTACGAGAGAAAAAGAAATAGAGAGACAGAGCGAATGGTCGATAGACAAACAGAGAAATGGATATTAGGACTGAAGGTAAGGTTAAATTCACTCAACCTGTCAAAACAAGCTTGCGTCTGGTACTGATGATAAAAGGATGTGAAACGCTTCAAATGCCCCCACTTCAGCAGACTGACAAAGTCAACATTTTTGCTTTCTCTCAGCGTATAAAACCTGGTTGGGCTGTTTTGTATCTGACTCTCCAAGGGCTGCTTAATCAGCCAGCAGAACTGTAATTACATTGAGCCAGTTAGCGCTGGAGTATCAGGCTGTATACTAACACATAAGATGTATTTTTCATCAACTATGTTTTGGTGTGAAAATGTGCATAAAATAATGTAAATCTAAAAAATGAAAAAAAAAAAAAAAAAAACTAAAAACACATACTCCCTATTCTACCCAATGCAATTCTACACTACCTTGTTCTCCCTCCACTCAACTATACCCCCATACTTTAATATACTTGCATACAGCTCTGGTAAAAAATGAGACCACTTCAGTTTCTGATTTTGCTATTTATAGGTATATGTTTGAGTAAAATTAACATTGTTGTTTTATGCTATAAACTACAGTCAACATTTCTTTCAAATTAAATATACAAATATTGCCATTCAGAGCATTTATTTGCATACAATTAAAAATCTCAAATAATGCAAAAAAAAAAAAAAACAAGTTCATATTCATAAAGTTTTAAGAGTGTAGAAATCAACATTTGGTGGAATAACCCTGTTTTTTCAATCACAGTTTTTATGTTCTCCTCCACCAGTCTTACACACTGCTTTTGGATAACTTTATGCCACTCCTGGTGCAAACATTTAAGCAGTTCAGCTTGGTTTGATGGCTTGTGGTCATCCATCTTCTTCTTGATTATATTCCAGAGGTTTTCAATTTGGTAAAATCAAAGAAACTCATCATTTTTAAGTGGTCTCTTATTTGTTTTCCAGAGCTGTATATTACCTCTATTACCATGTACTCTCTATATTACAATATACAGGACATGTCTGGTGCATTAGTGCTCCCAGATGTATCGGCATGCCTGGATTCTCTGTACTGCAAACAACAAAGCCATTAAAAGATTACAATTGACTGCAAAGATAATTCTGCTAAAAGCAAACTGACTTTAATCTCTCCATTCTGATTGTATTATGTTGCTTTTAGATCTTTGTGTATATATAAGTAGCGAATACAGTGGAAACATAATTTATTTTGCACATTTCCTGCCAATGTTTCTTGATTGCACATACAACATAGAATTTGACCAGCCCTTTAAGCGATTCTTACAAGTCCTGCCAACTCTTACAATTAACTCCACCTATGATTAAAATCGTTTATCATTAAAAATCATGATTAAAACATTTGCACACACATCACTTTCACTAAGTTCAAACAGTGTATTTTGCGCTGTCATTTGTAGCAGAGATGTGCAGGTTGCTTGAGAATAAAAAATGTTATTAATTATTTAAAAAGCTGTAAAAACTGAATGTTCTAGGTTGGGTAAGGGTCCTGGAGGCTTTGGCCAGCAAGTAAGGCACCCAGCCTGCCAGCTTTTATGCCATGCTATACTGGCTCATGCCCACCCGAGTGTGGCTAAATGACTTTCCCTCGGCTGTGTTTGTGCCCCAATCAAATCACTCACGCATAGAAAGTTTGCAATGTGGCACCCAGAGTATGCCGAACATGTGCGCACACACACACACACACACACACACACTGGCCAGGACAAAAGTTAAACACGCACTTTCCCATGGGAGTGCTCTGTACCAGCCTAATTGCCCTTTTCTAAAAAATATCCTTTCATGTCCTTCATGTGCGTATTCCATTAGATCACACTGCACAGCAGAAAACTGGGCATAATAGGAGTCTTCCTATTATGAATGTAATTTAATTGGTTTTCTAGCATATTAGTTACTCATATTATGTCTAACAATAATGTCATGTAAGAGAAGGAAATTGACTTTTTAATTGTTTAGATGATTTTTTGCCTAGAATAGAAAACTGTCTTTATCTTGTTACAATTGAGTAATGAAAGTTTGACATGCTGCTAAACACAAACACTACTTCAGGAGAATATAAAGCAAGACAGTAAATACTAAAAACTAAAACTAGGCAGACTGGAGAATGAAAACTGGAAATTGCGAAAATTGCTGATCAAAAGCTAAAAGCTAAATCTAGGTGTATCATAGAATGGAGAACAGCTGAAAAGTCTAAAAGCTAAGCAGAGAAGGGACAATTACTAACCAAAGGCTAAAGGCTAAATTCCAATTATACTGGAGAAGGAACAACGGCTGAAGGCTAACTCTAGCCATACCAGATAAGGAAGAAAGGCTGAAAGCTATCTGTGTGAGAGAAAGCCATCTCTAGGTATAGCAGAAAATGACTGACTGAAGGTTAAAAGCTTACTGTAGGCATACCACAGAAGGAAGATTGACTGACTGAAGGACAAAAGCAGGCTGACCAGAGCAATTATCCTTGCAGTTATCCACACTGTAAGCCTTCACTGACAGACACAAAACCCTCTGAAGCACCGGAAATGGCTAAACGCTAACCTGGCTGAATGGCTACAATCTCTGTTTACATCTATTTAACTGCACACTGGGACAACTGCACACTGAGAAGATTCAAAGAGGACAGCAACACTGTCTGGTGAAAAAAAAAAAAAAAAAAATATATATATATATATATATATATATATATATATATAGATATATATTTTTGTTGCAGTGCTGCATGGCTGCATCGCATTTGTGTAATACATACTAGCACTATAAGGTATAGACTATGCCTTAACTTTAAATTTGTTTGGCAGGTTAGCATGCAAAAATATTAACATGCTAACCCATTTTGTAGTAACATAAAATTATTAAGTATTGCTATGCCAACATACATCACTGTAAGTTCTCCTGCTGATGCTGCAGCTGTGCTTGTTTTTCAACATTATTTCGGTCCAGACATGAGTAGAATTATCTGTTTTGCCTTGTGGGATAACAGTATTCATCATAACCATACTAACAGAAAAAAACACAGTTGCCTCATGGATATTTCATGGAAGTTTGACATATTTTTTATCTTAATGTTCTACATACTCAAAAGCCAATAAGGATTATTAGTACACAATTAGTTAGACCCATGTTTTATTTTGATGCATAAAACATGTTTTTTACTGCCTTAAACAGAGATATTGTGAACTCAACTTCCAAACTGATAACTGTACAAAAGAAGGAGGAATTATTTAAAACATATTTTAAAATAAAATTGTATGCACAACAATATACCGTAATATTATGCCAAATCATTTTGGATCTTTTCAGCTGATGTATTTGCTGCTCAATGTATAATGCGCAGCTGGTGTTCCGAAATATCGTTAAAAAACTAAGAGATTTAGGGGTTTTGACATGACACTGATGATATGCATAATGACAAAAATTTAATTAAACTAAAGCTAGACAGAAGTGCAGATCTGAAGTGCAAAACACATATATCACGGCCATCTGCTGTACGGTTTGATTAAGTTTTCTTGAGATAATCAGCGAAAACTTAATCAAACCCGCACTGAGGTTTTCAAACCATTAAATAACTGAAGAGATGTGCCAGATGTGCAGTTCAGCACTGAGAGAGGAAGCTTGGTAAACATCTGGGTCTCCAGCGCTCTGGGAATCTTCTGTCCGGAGGGAGAACACAAACAGATCCACCCCAGCTTCCTCTGGAATGTCTGCAATGTGGGTGCCTCCCCCAAGCCACCAGAGCCGACCCTGTGATTACCTGCAACCTGGGCTGCATCTGTAGAACTGGAGATGATACCGTCTACAGTCAGGAACATGTTGGGGCAAGTCCTGAAGGGTGAACTCCCACCTGCAGCTATCTATAACATAAGGTTAGCTTTGCCTGCTGACCTGAGAGCATTTTGTACAGTTATCTCTGACTGTGCTTTATGGTTTCAGCAAGGCTCAATGAAGCAGGTCCTAGATCAGCACTAAAAAGACTGCTTTGCCCCAAGGCTGTCCTTAAGCAGACCAAGTCCCTCTGCTCAGAGTACGAACAAGCTGAGAGACCAGCGGGCCCTGCCATTTCAACACACAGAGTCCAGATGGATTGAATAAAAAGCAATGGCCTCTGCGCTGACCGGTGGGGGTTGAGTGGTAACCAGGTCATGTCGCACAGCAGGGGGCTGGGGAGCTCTGTGTTTAAGGGACGGAAGGTTTGTGTTGTGGGGGGGGGGGGGGGGGCTTTGTGTGGTTTTGTGGTGTGAGGCGAGCAGTAACGAAGCCCAGACACAGAGCAGAGGCCACATGTGCAAACAGCAAGGCGTAAAAGCCAGCAAAGCAATGTTGCCTTTGATTTCAGCTGCCAGTGTGTTATTAAGGCAAACTTCAGACAGAGCTTGTTAAAGGAGGGTGGAGTGGGGGCTTCTCTTTCAAACAGCAAAGGGGGGACTCTTTAAAATGCATACAACTTTCCTTTTCCACTTCAACCACATAGCACACATGCTGGAGCTGATATGTGTGTTTTTAAGGGATTGTATGTGTTGAGGCTGCCTGTGTCTGGTTTAAGCATGCAGGGCTCAGCTTTGCATTGTTTTTGTAATCCCCAGTGTCTGCAGACTCTCGTAAATCTCTCCCAGCTCCAAGCTACGACAGACGTGCCTTAGAGCGAGACACCCAGCTGCACGCAATACCGCAGCACAATAACCCACCTTAACCCAGCTGCTGATCCACACCCTTACTCAGTCTGCACACGTATCGATTTCTCTATCCACATTACCATGAGTACAGACAGTACAGCCTACAGTACTCCCTACGGTTGCATATATATATATACACACACAGTGCTTGAGATGAAGCCATGTGTATCATGACACTAAATGCTAGCAGAAAGCACAAGCAGCTGAGATCAGCCCCATGGAATCTGAAGTTCCTCCTTGGATAATCTGTAACCTTTGATATCGCAGACAGTGCATTCCACACAAATCCACATCTGGGCAGCATGGGTGGGGGGAAAAAAAAACCCCCAAGGAAATCAACAAAGGTGCGAGTGTGTCCATCATAATCTGTAACACATGTGAGGATGGACTGGAAAGCATTAGAGCTGCTTTGATCGCTGATTCCCACCACTATGTTTGTGGAACATCTTCCAAGCCCTCCTCAACTCGAAACCCTGAACAGCAGAATGAGCCTGAAATCCAGGAAATCAATAACAAACCCAAACAAATTAGCCTCCACGCCGCATGGGATATAATTACATATGAAATTCTGTGCACTGATGAGCGAACAAACACGGAACAGCTCCACTTTGCTCGCAGTGTGCATCAGAGGGCTTGACCCAGCAGTTAGCAACTCCAATTAACAGCATGCTCTGAGTCATCCATTACACTCCCGTGCGTAAACCCTTACTTCATTGAGATTCATTCACTCGTTAACATTTCGCAAATGTAAACTTTACTGGTTCTCGGTCGACTTGTTGACATTCTCCACAGCGTCGCTCGTACCAGTGGCCCTGAAAATAAAAGAGCAGCATCAAAATGATTCCCCAGTGTGTCTGAACTGACTGTGATGTGCAAGGAGCCTGTGAAGAAAGGAGCCTTGTACCATGTAAAATGTTACTGGCTGAGTCCGTGCATGGCATTCCACTATCACAATAGCAACAGTGTCTAACACTGAGAGAGCCTCTGTCACAAGACGTTCATATTGCTGTGTGGGATGTGTGGGAAAAAAGACTCTAGACCAGCACCGTCATGTTCGGCTTAGTGAAAACGCTTCCGTTCCACTAGTTTTAATGGCATGTAAAAATGACACAGGTTTTCTGTACCAATAAAAAAACAACTGGAATGTATGTTATCACATACTGTGATTTTAAATTAGTTAAATAGAATATCCAGAATTCACAAAGCAAAAACCCACAATACTTGTTCACACCAACGGACATCCCATCACTTCATTAAGGCTATTATTTGAATTGTAAAGCTGTGAAGGAACAATAAAAAAGGTGCCCATTTTCATTGACTTTTGAAACAAAAGCTGTTTTCCAAAGCCTAGGCTAGAACTAAGGGAGGCTGCATTTCTTGGCTGATATGTTGTAAAAGGCTGTTCCAAAGTGAGCGGCTCTTACCAAACAGCCCTGAATTTTAAGGATGCAACTAATGTATCCTTCCCTGCCCTTAATTATCCACAATTTTGTGCACACATACAACTTTGTTATAAGAATTTTATAATATATAATTAATTATGTAATATAATTCATTCCTGTGAAGAAATTAAAAAGCACCCATATTTGTGCATCACAAATGTAACAGTTCTGGTGCCGTTATCACAAAACCTCATTAAGCTGTTCCAGATGTGTGATCAACAGTGTTCACAACCTACCTACCCTACCCTGACTGCAGCCAAGGCTTTGGAACGCAGCTAGTGTAAATCAGTCATATATCCTAAACCAAGTGCAGCGCTACAGCAACCAAGAGCTTCTCCAAAGTATTTTAACAACAAAGCATACGCCAATAAAACACTTAACAGAACACTTGGTGATCAGATTCCTGTTAACTGGGATGTAGCTCTGCATCTATCAAATAAAATAACAATGTAAGAATAACGTCACCAAAAAATGGTGGAAGCAGCAACCTACAACAGTTAAGTCTGTGTTCAACGTGTGACTGGAGATAGGCCTGTATTGCATTGCCTAACTGATTAGTTCTATTACAAGCAATGTGCTTTGTCTTTCCTGTGGATTTAAGCTAGAGGTGGGCGATATGCGGATATATGACTGTATTGTTAACATTTTAAGCAAATAGTTGATTTCACGGGTGATTAAAAAACACCGTCCAACTGCACCAACTGTGTCCACCAACACAAAGTGTGTTCATTATTAGTCCTGTTTGATTGAATAGAGTCGAGCAAAGTTTAACAAAAAATAAAAATCACTGTACTCAATACTGGGCAGTAATTTAATGGCAGTAACTTGGATGAAAAGACTCTTTAAATATGGAGATATAATATATGATTTGTATCCATATCATCCACCTCTAGTTTAAACTTTCTTTTGTAGTTTAAGACTTATAAACTAAACACAACATTGTTCTCCTCATTAAAAATTCAACAAATATTCACTTCAACACATTAAAGGTTCGTCCCCACAGGAGATAGTCCAGCCAGATGCTGAAAAGTTACAGAAAGTAGAATACAGGTTTTGCTTGCATCAGTTACTTTCGCAACCAGTGGTCCTCGTCATTCTCAGATTTTTGGGAAAGGGTGTGCACCTATTGTAAAAAAAAAAAAAAAAAAAAAAAAAAGAAAAATTACAGCTGGCTGTACTTTCCTTTACAGTGCAGTATGTGCCTGTACACTCTGTCTATCCGGTCCTGTAATATCCTGGCATGTTCATCGGACAAAAAGCCCTGCTCTGCTGCCAGCGGCTCGCTGTCCCGGTACAGGTCAAAGAGGCGTGCCCGGGCATCGCGGTACCGGTGCAGTGCAGCGACCCTCTGGGCCGTCCTCCTCCTGAAGATGCAGACAGACCTCAGGACGGAGCTGTGGTACCTTTCCCACATGTCCAGCACGCGGTAGCCGTGCACCAGGCCTGCCTCGTTGTCTATGAATACCAGGACGCCCTGGGGCGTCTTGAGGAGGTTGCTGGTGTTGCGCTCCATGACTCGGGAGTCCCACTGCAGGCTAAACAGGTTGCTGACCAGCCGGTCAAAGTTGGCAGTCAGGTAGTCGAACACGACCAGGTCGCTCCACTGCACGAGCTCGAGCAGCTCCGCCTCTGTCCGGTTGCCCAGGTCCATAGTAGGGCGCAGGCCGCTGCTGTCCGGCCGGAGGGGCGAGGGGGTTACCACCCCGCTCAAGTTGGCGATCCACTCGGTCATGGACACCACGGCCCGTCCGGACCACTGCAAGCCGTCCACGCGCTGCCTCACGTGCGCCCACTGCTGCTCCGCGCTGCTGGGCTGCGCGAGCACGAGCGGGGGCACGTTGGAGATGCCGAGCAGCTTCGCCAGGTAATAAGCAAGAGTCTCTCCCTGCACCTGCTCCGCGTTGATGCCGTAGCGCACGCACGCTTTGCTCCCGTCCGAGAACGTGGCCAGCTGGTTGGACGTCCTGCCGCAACCCGGCTCGAGGGAGACCACGCGCTGGGCGCGCGCGCGCTGGCTCCATAACCGCGCGCGGTCCTCGCTGAAGCCGGCGGGCAGGCGAGCCTCGAGGCTGCGGCTCCAGAACACGCCGTCCTCCAGGGGTAGGGGGTCGCGCTGGACGCCGGTGCTCCCATTGGTGGTGGTGGTGGTGGTGGTAATTCCCGCGCTGAGGTTGTTAGACCGCGCGACGGCCGGGACGGCGAGCAGCGCTCGGAAAGTTTTGGCGGAGGACGGGCCGAGCTCCCGCTCCCGCCGCTCCAGGCGCCGCTCCAAGCCGCCAAACAGGTGCAGCACGCAGGCGAGCGAGCAGAGGAGCAGCAGCGCCAGCGAGTTCACCGAAACCGCCCTCATATCCATCCGCTCCGCACACACTCTTCACACCGGACTTCAGCTACGTGTTCTCCATCCACGAGGCTGCGAGACTCAGCCCCACAGGAACCCCACTGGAACACTTATAATAAAGAGAGTCACACACTTCTCTCCTCACTTCTCCTCTCCTGTCTCTGTTCTAAGTGTGTGTGTTCCGCCGCTACCGCCAAACACAACAAAGCAGACCCGTCTTTATCTTCTTCCACTGCACTGCTTCTAATTCAGCTCCCTGCTCGCAGCGCGCTGCTGTTCTCCGCTGTACTGAACACACCTCGCCTCCTCTCTCTTTCTCTCCGCGACCGTTGGCTACTGAGTTTTGAGCCAAGCTCCGCTCCGCTCCCACAGAAAGGCGAAACACCACGTGACCCCCTCCACCAAAGCTATTGGCTGACTTCTTTCTTTATTGTTGTTTTTTTTCACACCCGTTCTGCGCAAAGCTCTGCCCTCTTCACTGTGACTGGCCAGTCTCGCACGCTGACTAGCTACTAGCCAATCACAGCGCAGCATAAGGCGGGACTTGTCTCAATGAAGGTGGGAAACAAACAGGCACCAGCCGATGCAACAAAAGCGGTGGATTCTAACACAACAGTAAAATGAGTTATTTTCCAGAGATTTTAGCTCAAACCTAAGACACAACTTTTATTTTAAAGGGAACATATTATACATTTTTTATTATACAAGTTATTATGATGTTTGGGCCATATAACACATGCTCATGAAGCTTTATGAACAAAATCACTCTCACATAAAGAGATCTTACCACCTCCCTTCCAGATTAGGCCGTTTAAGGGCTCTGTCACTTTTATGCAAACAAGCTGCTGATGGCCATGCACCATGTATAAGCTTAGCAGTTACCACGTGTTAGTGTTGGCTTGTGCTAAACTGCAAAACATGAACAAGCTAGTACATGCTTACAGGTGAGGGGTGGTGCCAGGATGTTTATAGTGGCAGTCCAGACCCGAATGGAAATACAAAAGGATGCAAAAAGTGATTTTTTCAAAATAGGTCCCCTTTAAAACTGTAATATATGATTTACAAACTAAAATATATTCAGGTATTTCTCATGTGTTGGAGATACTGTGCTGTTTTTTTTTTAATATCACACCTACCCCTGTATGTGGTGTGTTATCAAGGTGTTATCTTGTGTGTGAAGCTGAACATTGACCAGCGTACTCAAGGCAAAGCAACTGGACTTATTGGAGGCCTGATCTTGGGTGCCAGATGGATGGGAAATTAATTTTCTGTAGTTCTGTGTAGGCATTTAACATTCCTTTATTCCACACTCTTCATCACCAACCACAGTTGACAGCGCAGTGGGTCATAATGAACTTGACTGGCATCTTTTGGCTAAAATTGTCCATGAAAACAGATAAATCCATACCTGTCAAGTCTCCCGTTTTGGCCGGGAAACTACCGTATTTTACTCCTCTTTCCCGCTGTCCTCCCGTATTAGTATTTTCCCGTAAATTTCCCGTATTATATTAAAATAAAAAAATATATATTATTGAGGAGACAGGGAGCTGACTGCTCTGTGTCTCTTAACCAATCGTGCAGCCGGTTCAAGGAGAAAGTCCCGCCTTTCAGGAGAAACAGCCAATCAGCTTGCAAAGGAGGGTCAGTTGTGGGGAAGCCACAGGCAGCTAGTCGGAGCAGCTCATGTTTAAACATATCTGGATATACAGCGATTTTTCTAAAAGAAAGGGAACGGTAGGCTAATCATGTAAACTGTGATGAGATTTTTCTGATAGCTGCTTAAAAATACTCGTCTCTGAAATAAAACACACAGATTAAACCTTTTAAAATAAAATAGAAAATACAGCTTGAACTAGAAATGTTAAAAATTAACTAAACTGATCAGGGGTGGAGTGATCAAAAGATTCAGTTTGCAGAATTTGTGCACCCTTTGTTCAATTTTAAATCCATTAAATAAATAAAAAATATATTATAAAAAGAGTGCATTTATGCCAAAAAGACATGAAATCTTAACTTTTAAAAAAATATTTGGAAAAGTGTTTTTAATTTGGCTGTATTAAAAGAATGACATATGTAGGAATGTCCGCAACATTTCAGATTCTGATAATCTAATTGTGTGTAAGTGGTTCACATGTGGTTATTTTAGATTTTTTTTGTAAACCTGTCTTAAAATGTAAGGGATACTGAACCTACGTTGGGCTGGTGGGACAACTTTAAGCGGACAGAGGAAAATATCCCTTATTTTTTAATCTAAAATTTGACAGGTATGTAAATCACATCCACATTCTATGCTGGAGACCCTGTATGCACATTTCACATGTTGAGTTCCTTAAATGTATTATTACTTGCAAAATTATAAGGATGCAAAAAAATGACAAAGCCTAAAATAAGTTTTATGGGTTAGTGGGGGGTGGGGCAACTTACTAGCAGATCAAAGCAACCATCCCTTTTTGGGCATGTTAATATACTGTTTCACTGACACACAAAATAACCCATAGTGGCTTTAATTCTTCTGTTTCAAAGTCTGAGACCTGTTACAACAAGAACTGGCCAGGTCTACCATATAAAACACAGCATGACAGCCAGTCCATAACAACTCTCACTTTACATTATGGAGAAACCCAACCCAGACCTGAGTCACTTTCCCAGCAGAGCCCCGTTCTGACCTCATTAAAACACAACAGTACAAGTATTAAAAATGCATGCAATAAAGTGAAGATAAAAGCCATTCTCATATAAAAGGTGCTCCCAAGCGCGACAGTCATCCAGCATCACTTTGAGCTGTTATAGTGAGATTAAACGCTATGGTTTTTTTTGTCTGATACCAAAACTCATTTGAAATCAAAAGTGCTTTGAAGTAAAAATGCCATCCTAGTAAATCTGGAAGCAACAGAGTGTGCCAATACAACAACAGCGTTTTTTATCCCGTCATTTAAAATTTAATGCTATGTTTCAAACATCCGTAACAAGGTCCTACAGACAAACAGCAGGTAAAGCTGCATTTGCTCTGCGGCTACGAACACTCAGCCCCTTTGAAAATACAAATGACTGTGGCCTTTATGCAAAGAAGCAAAATGAAGTGCCTTGTGATGCAAAGTCAAACGAGATCCATTCTTACAAGTCAAATTAATCCAGTACAGAAAAGTAGGTTAACTGAATAAAAAAAACATTCCTTGCTTTTAAATGTAAAATTATTCACACAACAAAAAACCCTTCTTCATTTCTAATGACTTTTTTCAGCATTTCTTTTTCATTTGGGGTTCATATAAGTGTTTAAACACAATGTAGATTACTCTCAAGAACAAAAAAAAGTTTTTTCAAAGACGTTCATAACAAGACAAGAATAGCTGCTCTTCGTTGTGCCTTCGTCAATTAAGAACACATCATTAGGTTTTTTATTAACTGGCTCTTGTGAAGAGAAAAGAGAATGCAGTTTTAAAGCAGTAATTATCCATGATCTAAAGGGTAACAAATACATGTGATATATTATGATATGCATTATGATATGCGGATACTAGTAGCATAGCGGTCAGTCATATTTATACTGAACTGCCACAGTGTGGACAACATAGTTTACTGAATGCAGTTGTACAAAAAACACAGTATTTGGTAAGATATTAACAAAGTATTCACAAAGTAGATGAAGGAATTTACTGCAGAGCTAGTTAAGGATCTGCATGGTATTGTGGAAACTGTGAAGCATTTAGAAATATTGCTTTTTTTAACTAGGGCTGTCCAGTATTTAATTTATTTTTAATACTGTTAGAATTTTTTTTATCACAGCATATAGTATACTATACTTATGGCAGGGATTACTGCCTGCATTATAGCTTCTGGTCTGACAGAAATAGACAGAAAAGAACATAAAGGCTAAAGGATACAGGTTATGTTGTGTTTGGAATCATAGCTGTCCAGCTAGGCTTAGATAGTAGTTAGACATTAGCTAATGCTGGCTAAACAGCACAAACTGAGTTCCAGCTAACTAAGGCTTAAATCACACATGATTAGAGGATAGAGCCTCATATCTGAGAACACAAATTCTCATAATTCTAATAATTAGGTTGATTATAAAACCCCAGCTGCTGCCCTTTCCCTTGCTAAAACCTTTTATGATTGTTGGACCAGTTGAAAAAGTCAAAGGTTTTTCATCAAATAATGTTAAGAACATTATTTAATTCTACTGTAATCTTTCCATTTTAACAGAAACAAAGTTTTGTCATGACAGTGACTAGACACTGAGAAAGTGGAGAAGTCTTATCGCATGTGTGCAGGCTTTTAGTTTCACCAAATTCAGATTTATATATTTTTAGCTATTATCTGTTCTTGCCATCCACTGTACAAAATGAGGACTTAACGCAAGAATAGCTCAGGCTGTTTCAGCCCGATTGAAATTTGCAGGAACATATAATGAGGTTGAGCCTTCAATCTTAGGCAGCTCCCCAGATCCATTTTAAAACTCCTGTGTCAGAGAACTGGAATTAATTAGTTCCTTAATTGGCCATTTATGGCTCGCACACACACACACACACACTCACACGCACACACATTCTTTCTATTGCTTTATGTCTTTATGTCTGTAACCTTGCCCTCTCATCAAGCTCTTCTTCATGCAAGTCTTACTCTCACAGTCAGTCGACTCCGAATTTAGTATTTTAATCAGATTAATTAGGCCATTTTTACACTGGAATGTAGGAATGTTGACTCCAGGACAGAATTCTCAATTACCAGACAGAAATAGGAGAGTCGCGAGACGTGCTCAGAGCCTGAAGCGCCTGCAGTCAAAACGCAAACAGCCGAACGGCCAGTGGGATATTAAAATGCCAAACCTCATTCACCTGACCCTCATGCCACACGAAGTGGAAAATCTTATAAACTGAGACCGGACGTAAGCACAGGCTGGCACACTTCCTGCGCTCAGTACACACACACTCACACACTGCATCAGACTGGAATATTAGCTGGAAAGAAAAAAAAAACGAAATAGACTGAATTATCCAGATGATTGACACAATATACAATTATGTCCTTTTTAATACATGCATTCAGACAGTTTAAGTTACAACCATTGCTGACACAGATGAGTAGATGCACATACATTTAAGATGATCAAGAGCCTGTTGAGAAGCACTGGCAATACATTCGAATAAATTATTGCTTTAAGAAGTCAATTTATCAGCATTCATCTTTGCAATCTTTGTTTCCATGCTTACAAGACAAGCATTACATCTCGGGAAATGAGAATAATGAGAAAGACAAAAATATATGAAACCGAAGGTCAGATTACATTTCAACAACAAAATATGACAAAAAGCTCATGGACGTTTTGTAGCATTTCACTCAATAATACCCCCTCAAAAAATAGATTTTTCGGCTTGGTGTTGCTGCAACGCTTGCGCAGATCTCCTTATCAAAAGGGGGTTTTCCCCTATAGCATGCTGATCCTTTCCTCCACATGCAGCAGTGTATGCAGAGAGCTGACTGGCTCTTTTTGTCGTTGAAAGGTGGGACTTTCTGCTTAAAATGATGCTGGATTGAGTGTTACGAGAAATCATATCAAGTGTTAACCAGTCAATGGTTTCTTTCATTAAAGGGGCATAACGTGGTATAAAGCCAACACTTGTCCATATAATTTATATATCTGTGAGTCAGAGTGCCAAAAAAAATATCAATGAATTGAAGTTTACCTTCCTTTCTTTTTTAGATGTTCCAACAAATGTATGGCTTTATCAAGGTCATTTAAAGTCCACTGAAAGTAGAATGTGCCAGACAGGGTTCAATAGTGCCCATGCAGAGTCATTAGAGCTGTGTCCATGGTATGGTATGCTCAAGCACAAATGCAGGCTTCCTCACATATCAAGCATATCCATTTCCGGCCATGTGTCATCCGCAGGCCAGGCGTGGATGGAAGTCCCAGCCACATTCTTTTCTCGCTTTCGCCATAAAAATGTCCCTAGAGACCAAGTCTTTAAGCATGCCAGCCTATCTGTGCCTCGTCCACCACTATACCCTGCCCCCAGTACACCTGGTCCAGCTCATGAAGGACTTACTAATTAGCTGATGAGGGAAATCCATGAAACTGTGAGGAACTACAGGACTTAAACCATTGCTCATCCCATCCTAATCTAACCTAACCTAATCTAACACATAACACATGTATGGATTAAAGGAACACTTCAACTGCATCTGATGTGTCATGTTCTTTTTATTCAAACAATTGCAACAAAAATGTACTGATTTCAAGAAAAACACATCCACACAGTACAACACACATAGCTGCACCTTAACAGCTGCACAAAACTAAACACAGTCCACAGCAATACAGAGACCCACGCTCCTCCATTCCTAAACCACTACCAAGGCACTCCACATGATATCTAATATCAATATTTACATAGTGAAAGGCGAAGGGATTTAGGATGAAGCTCCTAAAGAACCAGATTTATTACTGTAGCCTATAAACATCCTATATTAGGCTAGGTTCAAACAGCATGTAACAGCGGCCCAACCCTTTTGGTCATATGTAATACAGATGTGTTTTATGCGTAGCAATGTGAATGGCAAAAAAAAAAGATGAATCTGGCTTTTTTAATTAAATATGATACATGCTAAATGCGTAGTACATATGCTTCTGGATTTTGCCAGAGTTTCACAGGTGGGTCTGTCTTAAAAACACTTACTTATTGAGTGAATATGAGTATTTGTGAGATATATATAAAAAAAAGGAAAAAAACTGAAATGCACTAGGCTTCTTGTTTCAGCTGCATTTATACCCATTGAAAATGAATGCATTTTAGTATATGGCAAAAATATTAAAGAAGCTTAGTTGGACATTTTGCTCGAGTTCTTTTGGGTCTCTTGAGCCACAGATCATCTTCATACTACACATGTCTGCTGTGTTCTTGCTAAAGAGATGTGCAGGTGTGATGTATCGTGTATAAACCAATAGGGTGTCAGAATTGTATATGTTTATACTCTTCATCCAATCACAACCGGATTCACTCTATCCTTATAGAGAGATAAGGTTTTAAACGATGAGAAACCGTAATGAAAATAAACAAGCTGAAATGAAATCAGAGTAACGAGGCTATTTTTAAACTGTAAGGAGTAGAAAGTTCAGATAATTGAGTTGAAGCAAAAATTCATCTGAAAAAAGAATTACTCCAGTAAAGTATAGATAACCAAAATGATTATTTAAGTAAGGTAACAAAATAGTTGTACTTTTTTGACAGCTCTGATCCTCGCAAGAAACAGCTTTTTTGTTAATTTTGGATTATTTTCTCTTCAGAATATTGATCTTACCTGTATCACTCGCTATATATACCCACTTTTTGTGCACTTCACTCACTTTCTGGCAAATATTTGCTCTGGTTCTGTCTGTCAAGCAGTTCACTTTCCTTTTTTTTGTATTTACAACTCTGATTTTGCCTTGCCCACTGACACTGTTAATATTAAACCAAAGCTTTATCAGAAAATTGCTCTCTTGTTAATTTAGGATGACTATCTTTCTAGATGTCAGATATAGGTTACATTTATTTATGAGAAATTTGTTTTTGTGCCACTTTTACCTGCTGTGTGAGCACAGGCTTACACTCACATCTCAAAGAAAGCAATTAAAGAAACAGAAATAGTTCTGATACACTTCAGACTACTGGGAGGCATTAGGTTTCTACGTGTGGCAGACAGTTGATTATCATGGCTGCTAATAAGGTTAGTGATTTCCTCTCTCAGAAGAAAGGAAAGCCACTGGGCTGAAACTCAATTATAAAAGAAGCCACTGGGCACTACATGAGTAAATGTGTGAAATAAGTGTGTGTCTGTATGATGAACAGCACACAATACACTCTGGAAAAAAAAAACATTGTTAGAATAAAACAGACATTACATTTCATGACATTTATTCAGAGAAACATATACAGTATTTCCATTCAGTACACACTAGAGGGCAGTTCAGAATCAAAAGACCAAATATGTTGCCCTAAGATCTCAATGTATTTTTCTGCATTAATCCACAATACACGTTTCCAATGTCACTGCTGGACATGCTTAACATAAAGCTTCAGTTTTGCACAATAAAGATTTTAAGTGGCATTTGTGAATGTAACCCTGCATTATAGTGCTTAACAAAGCTATGCCAAAGCAAAAGCTAATTCCTTGCCCATGTGGTCTTAAACTGCCCTGCACTTCACTGATCATAATCACCTGAATATTGATCTCACCTGTTTCACTTGATATATATTCCCCTGTACTTTACACACTCTTTACACACTGGCTGAGAATTTGCTCTGGTTCATTCCGTCGTTACAAAGCGGTTCTTCTTCCTGTGTTTTTCTTGACCAATTTTTTTGTATTTACAACTCTGATTTTGCAATGTGCTATGTGATTACCAGGACTGTCTCCCTCTCTCTCCTTTGGTATGTTTACTGCCCTTCGTGTTTGCTTTAAGACTTTGACCCTGCCTGTGTTTGAATACAATTTTGGATTACCCTTTTTCAATAAAGCCCCTTTTTTGTTTTAACCTCACTTGTCTTATCCCTGCATGGCCAAGTCATTGAAATGCAGGAATGGAGGCATAATAAAAAATAAAATGAAGTTAAGTAATAGTTGGGGTTCATACTGTCTGCAATGAAATAGATATAGAAATAGAAAACAACTTTGGTTGATTAGCTGAATTTTATTTTGTTCCTTTTGAAAACATCAGGTTGTAAAAAACATTATATATATATATATATATATATATATATATAGTTTGATTTGACTTGACCCATCAGCTTCAACTGATGCCAGATCAGAAGTAAGTTTGAGTCAATGTGACTTTCCATTTAGTTTCTGTTTATTATGGGAAAGTTCAAGAAACTAAATTAGAGTCTATGGCAATGCACCATAAAATATGAGTGCAGCAGAGCAGTCTAAAGAAAAAAATTCTGAAAAATTCCTTTAATAAGCCCTAGAAAGGCGGTATAGATTTTTCCGTCTGGGTCGCTCCGCTGTGCTGTGCTGTGTTGCTCCATATCTGTCACTGTGGCCCGGTGCTGATATCTCCAGTGTCTGCAGAAGCCACAGATGGCCTGCTCACATTCTCCCTGCTGTCTGGGCCAGATCAGGAAACCACCCAACAGAAACCTAATCACCTTGCTCACTTTGCAAAAGCTAACACTGTGTTGGCTGTAAATCATGTGTAGACACACATACTCACAGACACGCACACACAGGCACACACATACACACACACATGCATATATGCCTGCATCCACACACATACCAACCTTCATCGCTAATGCCCGCCTTCTCTTCTTCCCGCGCTCGCAGGTTGAATAATGGATGTTCAGGCCTACCATTAGCGTTGAAAGCTGCAATCATTTCACTTCAGCTGACAATAACTCAAACTCGGGGGCTGTGGGGGAGCTGGTGGAGATGGAGATGGAGAGAGAGAGATTCATTCAGCATTTGTCCTGTCGCCTGGCGCACAATGACATTCCCGATTGAAGTTCTGTGAGAGTGTGTGAGTGTGTGTGTGCGCGTGTGCTTGAGCATGAATGTGCAAAACGAATACATATCGCACATCGCTGTGGAGTGGTTAAAAAAGTCGTAGAACTGTGTGGAACGCTGCAGCAAAGCTTGGGTGATGATAGGAATTCTCAGCTGCACTTGTGAGTGATGTGGATGTCGTGTGAACGACTCATCATCCCAACACATCCCCACAGGAGAATTCCAGCCCTGTACCTGCCTTTGGCCTTATAGTCATCTGAGGCACATTTTTCTCCTGAAGCCAGCAGTCGCTGCTTTTTTTTCCTTTTTTTCTTTCATTCAGACTGATTGCACCAGGCCAGGGCAGCCAGTGAACAACGGCAAATAGATCTAAGATCTAACACACATCTTGATAGAAGCAATATTAAGCCTTCATCAGCCTGACCAGGGCTTTGGCATTCCGAACGTACGAGGAATATCACATTTGTCGGATTAAACCAAGTGGAATATGATAGGGGCACCTTTTTGATCCCGGTAATACATCAGCCAGCGCAACCTTCAGAAACCTTGACTGTAATGAATAAATAAATCTGATTGAGAAATATTCAGAGAATTGGTTTGCTCGTTTTCTTCTCCACATTTCACTCCGAAACTCTACATTTCATCTCCGCCTTACTTAGAAATCCACGGCAAGGCCTCCAAGAAAATGATGGAGATCAAGGTGTTGTGCGATCTCCATCAATCACTTTGGTAGTATTTCTTCTATTTATTTTAATCTCTGCTGTAGGTCAGAATTCAAAGGCCCAATCTCTTTAAACGCTGTGCTCAATTTGAACTGCAGCGATGCTCCATTTAGTGCAAGCAGATCAGTGCCATTCTTTGTGCTGACTGTCGAATCCAGCCAGCTGGCAAGCCTCACAAACCTCAGCACCCCAAAAGGCTAAAGCTGCAGCCACTGTGGGATGCTCTCTCCCGCCGCAGGGATCCTCTGCACAAAAAGGCCTGCGAAATCCCGCCATTTTCCATATTTAATGCAGTTTTATTAGCCTGCCTTTGCCAATTTCGCCGAGGCCCTTGGTCTTCCCTGATAAGACTGCCTGTGCTTTTCAGAAATGATTAATACCACTCAAGCCTGGCGCAGAGGCCCTCCTCATTCACCCTGGATAATTGTTCTTTCAGCCACAGAAAGGACAGGTGGAAAATGATGGAGAAGCCCAGTTGCTTGTTGGATTGTTGGATATACTGGTCTTCAACTACAGCAGAAACTGCAGCAGCTAGGACTTTTTCAGGATTTTCCTCCACTTCACCCTGAAGTTCTTTTTCAAGTCACTTTACTTTAGTTCCTGCTGAACATCAGCACTACATGGATGCAGTACTTACTGATCAAATCTGATAGCCAGGCGAAATAGGGTGAATACACTGTCAGCTAACCTCATTAGACCAACAAGCCTGCAATCTCCCAGATTATTGGCCAAAGACCCTGTAGGCCTTAATCCCCATTAAACAATTTAAGGATCCAATCCTCACTCACTAACTGGCTTACTGACTTCAGTGAGCTCAAGTATTTTATGAGGGGAATGCCTTCAAACAGGCTAACAAGGAGCTTAAATGAGCTGGCCAGTTTCGCACAAAAGTCAGGGCTCATTTCAATTTATTTTCCCGCAGATGAAATGCGCCGCTCGCAGCTGACCCAGGCAGGGCTGTATTTGGGTCACACGGCCCATTAGGATTAGCGATTGTGCTCCAGCATTCCCCATGTTTTCTCTGAAGATTTAACCAGTGAATGGGCGAGATGAAAGCACAGCTCCGAGGTTACTAAGCCGCTCGTGCTCGGCTGCATCACGTCACACGAAGGCACGAACGGGATGCTGCGGTGCGCTGCTGCTGCGGCACGCTACGGCCTGCCAACCCCACGCCAAGATCCTTCAAAGCCAGTTAACTGATGTCTGATTAACATGCCAGCGTTACAAGCACATAGATGAGTCCAGCTGTGCCAATTCAGCAAACAGCTCCGCCCGCCGCTATCTCACGCATAAAACTGGCACCTCGGGGGCTGAGGGAGTGAAACTGAAGTTTCTATCAGCGCTGGCCGATCCACGGCCTCAGTAATCTGATTCATCTACCGTGAAACCTCAGGTCAAGCGAGGCCGTGCTGAGAGCTGTTGAGGAGAACAATAAAAACCCACATGTGTTGTAGTAGCAGACCCTGGCTCACGATGCAGCACAGCGTGGTTAAGAGTCATCAGGGAAATCTGAAGTGACTGTTATACCAGTCCCCAGGCGATGTAGTGCTAATCTTTAATATCTGTAGCTTCAGAGTTATTACGACAATACGAAAATAATAATTTGCTTACCAAATAACAGCTCTGATCTCATGGTAATATAATAATCAGTTATTTTGGCCTATTACAACTTGTTGTGTAACGCAAATACAAACATGGGGGATATAATACTGTATTTCAATTTGTGGTTTGTGTGATAACTTAGAAAAATTATCACAATAATCTCCAACTAATCTCCAGTTACAGAATAGAGCAGTCATCGTGTTTGTATCGTGTGTTGGCTCTTTTGCTGGGAGATCCCAGCAATGCAGCAGTCCCACATTACAAAATTGTCCTTTCTGGAAAGGTAGGAAGAAGGCCTTTAGATTTCCTGCTTTGCTTAGCATGTTAGCATAATGCTAGCCAACAATGAGGTCTTTTGTCATGTTATGTTACCAAAATATCAGCATTCTCTTTTTGGAACATTACAATTTAACTCTAATGCAAACATGTGGGATATAATACCGAGTTTCGATTTGTGGTTTGTGTGATAATTTAGAGAAATTATCACAGTAATCTCCAACTAATCACACAAAGTTGTCCATTCTGGGAAGGTAGAAAGAAAGCCTTTAGCCTTCCTTGCTTTGCTTAGCATGTTAGCATGATGCTAGCCAACAATGAGGTTTTTGTCATCTTACGTTACCAAAATAACAGCATTCTCTTCCAAGGGTAGAGTTAACCATCGATTGCATAGTGATGCCCTCAGGCAACAAAACACCTTTTCTGATTATTACACCATCCCTGTCATTTTTTATTTATTAGATTTTTAATATCGCAATATGTCAGACATGTCTCTACCCAATAAAATCAATGGTAGAAGTGGGTTTGGCAATTCACCTGGGAGTGAGGCAATCCTTTCTACAATGAAAGTCACAGCAACCAGTAAAGCAGATCTATAAATAAATATACAAATGTGTTCATTTTTATTGAAATAATTTAATAAATAAACACATATGTATATGTGCATCAATAAGTAAAAAAATAAGTATTTGTCTCTTTAAAGACATACTTTGTTTTTATTAACCTCATAAAACAGTTCAGTACTGAACAGTTTTTCATTTGTTGCCTCAGGGCAACATCATGCAGTTAGACCACTGTTGTTGGGGCTACAGCAGTAGAACTCATCCCTGGCCCTGCATATTTTATGTGATTCCCTGCTTTATCACACCTCATTCAAATGATCAGCTTGTTACCAAACAGCTGCATCAATTAATATGATTATTGTTAGTTGTCTAATGATGCTGCATTACCCACAGTTTGAAACGTCTCAGAGCCTTTACCCTCCCACCTCCCAGCTTGGTAGCATCATCTGGACATGACAAAAATAGGATAACAACTGGGCAAAGCTCCCAAAACCCTTTTATATCCAGCCAAAATATATGTGCCAAATGTTTGTGAACACCTGCTCATCCAGTGCTTCTTCCATGATTTTTAAAAAGGAGTGTTTCTTCTCTGCTGCAGTAACTGCAAGGTTTTACCACTGCCATAGAGATTTGATTGCATTCAGCCACTGGAGTTAAAGTCAGAGAACATTAGTGAGGTCAGGTGTGATGCTGGATGATCAGTTCTGGATCAGGGACTCCATTCTTCTTCAACTTCTCCCAAAGTTAAGTGGAGCATGTTCCCTCTAGAGAATGCAGTTCCAATGCTCTATAGCTCAATGCTGCTCAATGACTTTAGGCACATGTGTGGCTTTTTAGGGTTCAGAGAGTCTCATTCTACTGGGAGTTCTTTTCTTGTGGTGATTCTACTGTGTCTCAGTAATAAGTGTACCTTAAAGTATCTGAATTCACTAAGGGTGCTTACACATCTAATTATCTAAAACAAAGTATGTGTAGTATGTTTAGAAGGAGCCACAAACTAAAATCCAGATCAAATGACCAACATTTGAGGTGGTCTCAAGCCAGATCTACTAAACCATGGATCGTTTCGTCTGTGGTGTGAAATCACTTTTCTATGTGGTTCAGAATTTTGGACCAGTTAAAGGATGTTGGACCAGGATGACCTCAACCTTAAAGGGGACATATCATACATCGTTTTACACAAGTTAGAAGAGGTCTATGGGCTATACAAAACATATTTATATAAAAAGATTTCATCAGTTTTAAACTTGCCAGTCCCTCTTTCAGAATGAGCCATTCAAGGGCTCTGTCACTTTTATGCAAATAAGCTGTTGCTGGCTATACCCCATGTTAGCGTTAGCTTGTGCTAAATAGCAAAACACACACAAAGTAGTTCATGCTTAACTGTGATAGAAGCATCTACTGACTTGCCACAGATCACCCCAGACTTGCCACAGATCCCTCCCTCAGACGAAGTCTGCTGACTAATCCTGCTGTCTATTGTATGAGGTTATCAACTCAAATGAGTGAAATGGCAAATCTTCAACCGATCTAGTGGGTGTGGCTCTGGTGGAGGTTGACAGATGAGGGTTGGTGCCAGGGTGTTTCTGTAAATGTTTCTTTCTTTCTTTTCCACCCAAATGTGATTCTTGACACCAAACACTTTCAACTGGTTCACAGGAAATGGGCGGTTGAGACCCAAGTGGAACTACAAAACAGAAAGTCAGAATTTAGCATAACACCTGAAAAAATTAATGTGAAGGGAGACACAGTCTATGTAGCTGATGATAACAGGACATAAAAACAATGATTTAGTCTGCTCACTAAACTGCAGTGTGAAACCAACACTAACCAGACCAAATAAACATTATACAATGTAACAAACACACAAACTTTTAGTTATGAAAACTTTAGCTTTTTCTTATAAAATGATTCCGGAAACTCTTGAGGCTCGACCCTGCCCCACTAAAATCTGTGTGTGGTGTCTCTTGATAATAAGATGCATTCCATGTCCTCCCACCAGTAAAAGTAGCTCACTTCATGCATAATCTGACCCAATCTTCTGTGTCAGTGCCTCAGAGAAAAAGGTCAGCCCCAAGCACCATGGTGACTGCCCCCCATGTCCTGACAACAGCTCCCTTATGTTAATAAGACCACAGACTAAGAAACCATTGAGTCAGGGTGTAACCACAATGCTGAGAGGCCTAAGGCAAATGGAGAGCTATGATAGTAATATATTAAAATGCTTTAAAATATATGAATATTTTAAAGCAGCGTTATGTAAGAATTGTTATTTCTTACTCCTAATATGGGCTTTAAGACATCTCTAAAGGTGAGATTAGCAACATGTTGAACCTGGAGTGGCAATGACAGAGACTCTATTCTCCTTACTGAACATTAAATATACTTTCTCTGTATTCATATATTTAATATGCTTTAAATTAAACATTGGGTTGATAGAAAATATATATGTCTTGGCATTAAATACTTAAATACTTAAGTGCACTTTAGTGTAGTTTTTCCAGTAGCATTAAGCTGTACACAATATGTGCATCAATACAATACATTTACAATATACTTCAAGTGTATTTAAAATTATGTTTAAAAAACGCATACTTAAATCTACAGAAGTTTTTTTTAGAAATTATCCGAAAAAGCACTCAAAAGCACAACCTAATGCTTTTATGTTGTATTTAACTATAGCTTAACCATAACTATAGCTTAATGATAATGATAAGTATACTTAAGTTGCCGTAAGATGTTCCAAAATAGTAAATTTAGTGTGTATTTAAGTATGATTTCATTTTAATGTTAAAAGTATGTAATTTCCATGTTAAGTATACTTTTAAAAAATATATTTAAATGCACTTTTCTTTTACAAGGGTGATCCAGGCAAATTTTGATGGATCGGGTATCAGCAATTTATTCCCAATTAAGTTCCTCAAGTGTCCTCAATGTGCCATTACTGGACATTAAAGTCCATTCAGCAGCATTGATGGGATGTCTCAATATCTAAATATTCCTATAATATCTAAAACTACATAAATTTTGGAAACGCTTTTCTTTTACGTGTTTTGCTAAAGAGAGAATAACACACAAGTTGAGGCGTATGTTAATGTTAGCTGTGTATGCTAATGTTAACACACACAAACAAACTGTAGGAACCCAAATCATAGTACAATCACCTCATTATAAAACGGTTTTAACACATCAGTAGTAGAGGAACAACAACAGATATCAGTCCAGAGTGTGTACAACTACACACACACAGACAGACAGACACACAGACACACAATTGAAGAGGCTTGGAGCTAAATGGTCAGGGAAGTCAGCCAGACTGACTTATAAGATATTAAAAATGTATAATACTATAAAACAGTCATTTTAATAAGGTAAAGATAATAAAATAAAGATTTTGTTTATTTATTTCAATATTAATCAGAAGCACCATCTTATCTCAAGCGGCTGCATAATAATAAAAAGCATAATGTGGCTGCTTTATCAGTTGGTGTTGCGCAGTGGATAACACCACTACCTGGCAGTGAGGTTTTACATTATGTGCATTATGTGGGAGACTAGGGTTCAATTCCTGGTCTGGGTGACTATGCTGCACTACACCAATATAAGTCCCTGGGCAAATAGGACCTTTAAAACTACATAGGCTTACTTTTGTAATAGAAGTTACTTTGTAAGTCGTCTGCATAAGAGCATCAGCTTAATGCCGCTAATGTAAAAATAAATGTAATGATTTATTATTACACAAAGATCATATTGAATCTATATTGTCTAACTTTATAGAGATCTAATTGGGGAAAAACACCCTCATTGGGATAAAAGTACAGCATTATGTTGCTTTAACTATAAGCCCCCTTCTTTAGAATATAATTGGTGGACCGCTGCAACAGTGAGCAAATAGGACAATTCCACTGCCTTCTCTTTATTCATTCAAGGTCATCTTTGCGTATAGGTGGTGCATTACATTTATAGCACATGGTCCCATAAGAACCTAGGCATGCTGCCAGCCAGAACCAGTCACGAGGAGATTCCGCATTACTTGTGTAATTCAAGCAAATTCAGCGCTCATTCCATCACTGTTCCTTTCCTGAGTTTGATGCCAAATGCACGCTCAAAGCCACCAGTGTATATCAAGCCCATATCACGCGTTAGCACATTTAAGCTGAAAAATGTCTCCTCCATTCTAACCTGCTGCTTTATTCATTTCTTTTTCCCCCCCCTCTGGCTGTTAGAAAATGTTCCATAGCCTATATGTTCTAAACGATATGTGTCCCACCGGGCGAGGCAGCATTACCGCGCACTGTTAGCATGGTGCATTATACTCTTTAAGCAAGAGTGATCACCACCATTAGGAACAAAGGCATCACAATTGAATTATTTAGCAAGAGCGCGAAAGAGGAAATGGAGAGCGGTATCAGGCGGACAAGCCAGCAGCCGATGAGTTATCGACAGTTGTCACATGTGCACGCACACACGCACACATACACACATATATACACGCACACACAAACACCATTAAACATATAGCTAAAGTGCATCACTGTATGGGTGTGCACGCTAAGTGTTGTAATAAATTATCCCAAGGCCACATCACCACTCAGCTATATTGAGTAAAGAATGGACAAAACTCTACACTATGCTTTTTCTATGTTTTCTACGTTTTCCCTGATTGATTTCTGCTCTGGGTAGATGCCGGCACAAGAACAGCGATATGAAATATTTGGGAAATATTCGGCTCATCAGGCAAGACGAGACAACAGCCTCATAAATCTTTATTTTCAGCGCAGACTCCCGCCCTCCTGCTCGAGATTCATCACCATAATCGGATTCATTCTTTCAGTTTAATAAGAAGGAGTACAGTGGTCAATATTTCATGCATGCAGAACAACAGAACAATGCCTGCTTTGGGCAAATTTGGAACTTTCCCCCTGATTTCCGCTACTATAAAAGGAAAAGTGCTCTCAGAACTGAAGCAAGAAGAAAAGCTTCAATCACAGCAAAGCCCTGCAAAAACTCCTCACACTTGAGGTTAGAGCTCCCTCTAGAGGCCATTACATCACAACAATCTAAGCTGCCCTTAAACCTTTGTCTAAATAGTACATTAATCCTGAAGATTGATAAGCCGTGTTTAATGAATACTAATGAATGCTCGAGCTGATAAGGCGCACATCTGTTTAAACAAGCCTGCGCTGAGGCAGAATCCAGCGTCTCGGTCCTATTCTTCAATCCTGACCCTGGAAGCAGGGAGAGTAATTATTCTGTAGAGCTTAGGTTTGCCTTCAGGCCATTTCACAACCACCAAAAACAGGATTTTGTTTTTGTATCTCATTTGCATGCACTGCTGCTGTTTCATTATTACACTGATGTTTGGTGTTTTTTTTGTTTTTGTAGTTTCTGTAGTTAGTTTTCTTCTCCTTTATTCGGGTACTGGAACTTTCTGCAATTATATGATTGCATATATATTTAAAAAAAAAGTCCTTGAGCTGATTTACTATTCTGAAGCCTGAGGGCAAATATGCAAAACAGTTTATCATATTAAATAAAAGCAGCATAAAAAAATTAAGGCATTAAACCTAAAACTTAAGGCAAGGAAACTTCTCAGTTAACATTTGACTACTTAAGAGATTGGATCTAAATGTTTGATTGACAGTAGCCGGTTTTAATCTCTTTTTGAGCCTAATGGGCTGGTTATTGTCACACTTTTGTCCTGTATTCCCCAGGTGTTCCTTGTCTGTCCCTGTATATATGTGTTTCCTGCAGCGTTGGTCAGGTCTTTTGTTTGTGTGTGCTCTATCTCTCTATCTAGAGTTTAGTTTCATTTGTATCTTCCAGTTTGACTACCCGTGTTTTTGTTTGTTTGTTTTGAGTTATTATATATATATATATATATATATATATATAAATATATATATAATAACTCAAAACAAACAAACAAAAACACGGGTAGTCAAACTGGAAGATACATATATTATATATATATATAAAGTTACATATATAAAAATAGTGTGACGGCCTCCTTGTTTATACAATGTTTATACTCCTTATTATATATCAATGTTATCGACTCTATATAAGAAGCCTATAGAAGCACTGTTTTACTATAATTACTAAAGACTTTACTGTCACTTTCTCTGCATAATTTACTATCCTTCCATCACTGTTCTTCAATGGTCAGGACCACCACAAGTATTATTTGGTATCTAATAGAGTGTATACAGTGAGTTGACACAGTGTTTAAAAACACTCGCGGGCAGCACTGTTATGTGTGATCCATCAGTGTCTGTTACATGCAGAGGCCATGTGTATTTTCTTTTTTCACCTCAAGAGAAGGGTTTAATTAAGCTCAGCAAGGCAACCTCTATAACCTCAAATAACAATTAACTAAGCAATAAAAGTTATGTTTAGATGAATTGTTGTTAATTTTCTACAAGTGTATATACTAAAAACTTTACTATTTTTGGTTTTCTTTTTGCAATTGTTGAAAAAAAGAAAAACAATAACAGGGGAAATTTTGAAGACGCATAATAGATCTCCTAAGAGCATATAAATGCATAAATCATGGTACACATTTAGTCATTTTTTATTTTTTATTCATTTTTCATCAGTTTCATTTGTTTGTTTATATATAAAACAATGTAAACTAAACACAGATCCTTCAATACTGTTTTTTCAGAATGTGTATTTCTAATACTTTCTTCCATTCCATCCAAAACCTTCTTAAAATGCTGAATTTCCTTCCTTTGCATATTTTTAATGTACAGTAGGTTCTTGCAGTTACTGTATGTTCTGACCTTGGTAAACACAGACGTTTCAGTTTGGGGCGAGCTGTCCCTTACTCAGCAATGTGCTGGAGATTATTTTACTGCATGGTGACCTTTTGTAGGTCAGTAAAGTGTATAACAAGATTACATTAGCTGTCAGCATTCCCGGCACCGGAGGGCGATGATTTGATCCTTCTTGGCTCTGCGATTTGCAGACTAATCCTATTTTATATCATTTTTCTCATGGCACATTTGCCTATATTGGGCAATTTACAATTACCACTCAGAAATCCAATGTACTGAGTTAGAAGAGCGTAAAATATTATCTAAAGAAACAAAGAAAACTTACTGGAACGTACAATTTGGAGTGTAATGTAGCAGAAAGCAGAGGAAAGAGAAGGGGCATTGTGCTAAATGACAGTATGCTTAGGACTTATGACTGTAAGATCATAAGAGGTGTCTCTGCCATTGTCTTCCCAGTCTAAATGACATGCATTTCAAAAAAGCCACAATAGTTTCATCATCTTTTCCAAAGAGCACAGGCACACAACCTAGACCTTAAAATCGCTGTAAAATGTCACTGTCTTAAACTCTCCAGTAATTGTGGTTTATCTCTGTAATTATCCAGGCTTGGGTTTGTTCAGTTTTAAGATGCTTACACATGGAGCTCGGTTTGATTATACAATGTGGTTGGTTAGGTTACCCACACAGCAGTCTACAAAAGGTAGATAAGCAGTTTTAGGTTCTCTACCACTGGAGGGCGCTTTGCACTGCAAGCATTGGTCAATGAACTTGGACGTATGTCAGCTTCATCCATGACTTAGTGTTAAAAGTATGTTTGTCTCCTCTAACGAAAAAGGTTTGTTGTTCTGTTGATGTAGAACTGGATGTGTTGTGCAAGCTCCTGCATTGTCTGGCACAGAGACAGAGACATCACTCCTGATGTTTTCATCGCTTACTAGAATACACCGAGTCCAAATATTCTCAGAAAACAAAGAACTGACTAAACTCTAAATAAAAAATGTTTCTTCTTTATACACCCTGAAAAATAAAGGTGCTTTAAAGGTTTATTTGAGATATGCTGTAGAAGAACAACTTTGTTTCCAAAAGGGATCATAATTGTAAAAGATAAGTAAAAAAGAAAAGCTCTTTCAGACCCTGTGTTCATTACAATGGACATTGCATGTATTTTCTTTATTTTTAAATGTTTTGCTGCATAAAATATTACACACATTAATTGGATTTATTTGCCATACATATTTTATAGCAGAATATTAGTCTTCTTTTCTGTGCATTGCAGACTGAAAATAGCAATCTTACTTTTTTTTCCATCACTGGAGATAATTCTGAAAGGGTTAAATTGGCAAACAAGCTTTGCTTCAAGTAATGTTTTTTTACACCTTTAAAAGTTACTTCATCTCGATTACAAGCATGATAAGAATATTTTGAAGCATCTTTCTCTGATATATTTCCCTGATATATTTTTGACATCTGGTAAATAACTGTGTTGATGTAACGCAAATATAAGTTTTAAAAATATATACTAGGAGGATCTAGTATTATGTCATCTATTACTCTGATCAATAAACCTGTCTTTAATTGAACATAGCTTACACTTCCGAACTTAGCTTACAGATTTTAAGACTCATTTATGTTTCATGTTAATTACAAGTATCAATATGGAGCCTGCTGTCCATATTTGTACACATTTTCTTAAAGCTTCTCAATACATACTGGAAATCGTTGGGAAAATATATAGCCAATAATACATGCAAAACACAAATACTGCCAGAAGGACACACCAAAAAAGAAACTCTGGCAGAAACGTAACACATTACACCATTTACAGCCATTTACACCTTTGCCTCTGTTGTTTTATGAACTTGAGCAGCATGAACCTATCCTTAATCCACAGGGTTTTCCTCTTCTCGGAAAGCTTTCCACGTGGTTTAAGAGTGTTTAGGTCAGACACTGTTGTTTGACAAGACACTCTGGCTCACAGTCTCTGCTCTAATTCATCTCAAAGGTGTTCTGTCAGGTTAAGGTCAGGACTCTGTGCTGGCCAGTCAAGTTCTTCCACACCAACCTCAATCATTCATGTCTTTATTAACATTGCTTTTTGCATTGGTGTGCAGTTATGTTGGAATAGAAAATGTCCATCTACATAATGTGTCTACAAATGTCTACAAATTTGTGAGAATGTAATTTTCCAAAATCTCTTGGTGTGCTGAATCATTAAGTGTTCTTTTTACCGAAACTAAAAGGCCAAGTCCATCCTCTTAAACACAACCCCACACCATGATCCCACCTCTACCAAACTTACCAAACCTGGCACAATTCAGTCAGACAAGTACAGTTTTCCTGGCAACTGCCAAACCCAGACACGTCTGTTGGATTTCCAGATGGGAAAGTGTGATTCATCACTTTAGAGAACATGTTTCCACTGCTCTAGAGTCCAGTGGTGGAATGTTTATACCACTGCATCAGACCTTTTGTGTTTTGTGCGTTGGGTTTGGTGATGTAAGGCTTGGGTGCAGCTGTTCAACCATGGAAACTCATTTCATGAATATCTCAACACCAGGTTATTTAGCTCATCTGAAGGCCTTATGAAGTTCGGAGGTATGTAGTGATTCAGTCTGCAGAAAGTTGGCTTACTTGCAGTCATTCCTAGTCGCTTCTACTTTGTTTTAATAGCACTGACAGTTGACTGTGGAATATATTTAATAGTGAGACAATTCACCATTTACAGCCATTTACACCCCTGCCTCTATTGTATTTTTTTGTAGTTTTCTTTGTATCATGATTGCACTATATTGCCAAAGTATTCACTCACCTATCTTTGCACACACATGAACTTGAGCAAATTTATCAATTTAATCTTAATATAGAGGTTTTAATATGCTGCTACAACAGTCAGAATTTTTCTAGAAAAGCTTTGAACAAGGTTTAGGAGTGTGTTTATGGTCATTTTGACCATTCTTCCAGAAGGCCTTATGAAGTTTGGAGGTATGTAGTGATTAATAGTGAGAAAATTACACCATTTACAGCCATGGAATATTTAATAGTGAGAAAATTTCACAACTGGCCATGTTGCACAGGTGGCATCCTATCATGGTACCAAGCTAGAATTTACTGGGCTATGTTCCAAAGTGATTGGAACACCTGAATTTTTTATTGATTTGGATGGATGAGTGAATACTTTTGGCAATATAGTGTATATTTGTGGTGTTGCCTGACTATATGGACAGTGACGGTTGCAACATTTGAAACATACATATTCATTTTCTTATGTAATAGGATTATAAATAAGTTTTGATAAGGTTGCCCAAGGGGTAAGTTCCAACCCTGCCATCCATTTTTGTCAGGATCTGTGAAGGTCCATATTGTTGATGTCCAATGAAAAACACTTATCTCCAAAACAGCAACTTTACAGGAGAGAGAAAAAAACTTGTAAACTTTCAATGGAAGTTGTTAAGCATATTTGTTATTAGGGCAAAGCCATGTTTACCAGCATCCAATTAGACATGTATGACGTGATGACGTCAGTGCCCATGTATACGCCCATGCGTACCACCCTTATGCTGTGTGTTTTTTTTCGAATAAACGGCTGAGTCAGTTGAGGTTGTGCCAGCCAACAGAGAAGATGGTTGTCGTGTGTTTCTCTTAGCCAATCGAGTCGCTAAAGCTGTTTACTGTGTGCCCTAAGAAAAACGCGAGTGCTGCTGAACAGGGACGATGAGTATCTCCACAGGTTATGGGCCCAGTCACTTAGGCCACAGGTGGAGCAGACTTTTATTCGACGGTGAAGAGAAAAATTATGAACTTTGGGAAGCAAGGTTCCTCGCTCACATGGAACTCCGTAGTCTCAGGGAGACCATCACGGAGACGCCTGATATCGATGCGGGGGATGAAGGAGCTCTCGCCGAAGATGAGGCAAAGAATGGTGAGGCGTATGCGGAACTTGTGCAAGTGTTGGACAACAAAAGTTTATCGTTGGTAATGAGAGAAGCGGAACGAGACGGAAGAAAGGCATTGGCGATTCTGCGAAAGCATTACGTTGGCAAGGACAAGCCACGAGTCGTGAGTCTATACTGTGAACTGTCCTCACTCTGCAAAGCTAGCGATGAGACAGTTACCGACTACATAATTCGAGCAGAGACTATTTTCACGTCATTAAGGAGAGCAGACGAACAAATTAGTGATGGACTTATGATTGCAATGGTAGTGAAAGGGCTACCCGAGTCCTACAAACCGTTCGTTGTGCACGTTACACAGACAAATGAAGTCGTGATGTTTGGTGAGTTTAAAAGTAAACTGCGCAGCTATGAAAGTACAGAGAAATATGGGAGAGGAGACGTGACTGAGGACAACGTGATGAGAACAAGCGGGGCGACGAAAGCACGCGGGAGAGGCCGGGGGAAGAGAGTGGACTTGGCTGACATGGAGTGTTACGCGTGCGGGAAAAGAGGGCACATGGCCCGGGCATGCCCCAACGACGTGCAGCAGAGGAGAGATGATCGAACATGGGACACACCACAGCGAGGAAAAGGGCGCGGTCGTGGACGCGGCCGAGGTCGTGACCAAATCAAGAAAGCTGATGAACAGACAGATACGCAGTCGTCATTTTTCTTTAAGATGAGTGACTGTCACTTGCAAGAAGAAAATAAGAAAGGGCTCATGGTTGACTGCGGCGCCACATCGCATATGATCAATGATGCCACCAAGTTCAAAACGGTGGACAAGAACTTCAGACCCGAGGATCATATGATCGAGCTGGCCGACGGAACCAAGGTGAGCGGAATGGCGAAGATGAGGGGAGACGCCGAGGTCTACTTGCTGGACAGCGAGGGACGACGAGTGAAAACGAAACTCAAGCAGGCGCTCTACATTCCATCGTTCCCACAGAACATTTTTTCTGTCAAGGCAGCAACAGGCAACGGTGCAGAGGTCCATTTCAAAGACGGTGATGACTGGCTAGTCAACAGGGACGGTACAAAATTCAAAATGGATGTGTACGGTAGGCTGTATTACCTTAGCACAGTTGAGAGTGTTGAGAGTGATGAAGTGTATGGTTGTCATGATATACAAACATGGCACAGAATACTAGGCCATTGTAACTTTGATGACATTGTAAAGCTGGAGAATGTTGTTGAAGGGATGTCTATTAAGGGCAAAAATGATAAGTCAAAACAAAACTGTGAAATATGCACACAGGGCAAATTCACACAAAGCAGAAACAGACAGGCAGATGCAAAAGCTACATGCATACTTGAGCTAGTGCACACAGACTTATGCGGCCCCATAGAACCAGCAGATAAAAATGGGTACAAGTATGCAATAGCATTTACTGATGATTACAGCGGGATGATTTTTCCATATTTTCTAAAGGCAAAAAGCTATGCAGCGCAAGCTACAGAGAAATTCATAGCAGACGTAGCTCCCTATGGGAAAATTAAGTGTATAAGGTCTGACAACGGAACAGAATTTACCGGACAGGAGTTCCAGTCCTTACTTAGGAGTAATGGGATAAGGCACGAGACAAGTGCACCCTACTCACCTCATCAGAATGGAACTGCCGAAAGGGGATGGAGAACATTATTTGAGATGGCACGATGCATGCTGTTGGAGAGTAACCTCCCAAAGCAGTTGTGGACATATGCAGTGCAAACTGCAGCTCAGATTCGAAACAGGTGTTACAGTAAGCGTCTAGAGCAGACACCTTACCGTGTTTTCACAGGGAAAACACCCAACCTGTCTAACATGAAGGTATTCGGATCTGAATGTTACACATATAAGCAGGACAAAAAGAAGCTGGATGCTAGGTGTGACAAAGGGATCTTTGTCGGCTATGATAAGTATAGCCCAGCTTACAACATCTACTACCCGGAGACAGGAAAAGTCCTAAAACATAGGCTTGTGAAAACAATCACTAAAGGCAGCGCAGATAGCCAGACACAGACCAGTTATGATATGGAGGATGACTTAGAGAGCTATGGAGATGATACACCAAAGGTAGTGAGCCAGGGTCAGGAACAGTCTGAAGGGACTAGAGAGCCTTGTACGGAGACGACTGAAGTAGGTCCAACCCAGGCAGATGGTACAGAGAAAGAGCAGGTAGAAAGGAGGTATCCTGTGAGGGAGAGAAAGGCCCCAGAATACCTGAAAGATTACCAGTGCAAAGCTGACTGTGATGATGAAACAGAAAATGTAGATTATTTCTACAGAGTGACCTATGGTGTTCCTAAAACGTTTAGTGAGGCAATGAGTTCAGAAAAATCTAAATTATGGGGTGATGCGATGAAAGAAGAGATGCAGTCTTTAACTGAGAATGAAACTTTCACTCTGACACCACTGCCACAGGGTAAACAAGCAGTGGGAGGTCGCTGGGTATATGCAATGAAAGAAAGCCCAAATGGATCTGAGACTTGTAAAGCCAGATATGTAGCAAAGGGGTACGGTCAGGTAGAAGGGATTGACTATAAAGAGACATTTTCACCCACTGCCAACATGACCTCTGTCCGAGCATTGATGCAGGTAGCTGTGCAGGAGGATCTTATCCTTCACCAAATGGATGTAAAGACTGCTTACCTACATGCTCCCATGGACTGTGAGGTATACATGGAGCAACCGGAAGGTTTTGAGGTTATGTCAAAAACAGGTGAACATCTTGTGTGTAAACTCAACAAGTCATTGTATGGGTTAAAACAGTCCGGTCGCAACTGGAATATGTTACTGCATGATCACCTTACAGGGAATGGTTTTGTGCAAAATGATGCTGACCACTGTGTCTACACCAGAGAATCTGGGAATGAGAAAGTCATACTGTTAGTGTGGGTTGATGATTTAATCATAGCAGCTAGTGAAAACACCATACTGAGAGATGTGAAAGAAATACTGAAGAAAAGGTTTAAGATGAAGGATATGGGTCCACTTAAACACTTTCTAGGTATTGATTTTAACTACAGTGATGGAGAAATCAAAATGACACAAAAGAGACACATTGAGAAAATGTTAGCCAGATTTGGAATGCCTGAATGCAAACCGAGATCTACCCCATCTGAGCAGAAATTACATTTTGGCAATGATGGAGATGTAATTGATCCAACAGGGTACAGAGAAATAGTGGGTAGCTTGATATACATCATGACATGCACTAGACCCGACTTGAGTTGGATAGTTAGTAAGCTATCAAAACACTTGGCAGAACCAAACCAACAGCATTGGACTGCTGCAAAACACTTACTGAGGTACTTAAAAGGTACTCTGGATCAGAAATTAAACTACCGAAAATGTGAGAAAAGCTTACAGCTTGAGGGGTATAGTGATGCTGATTGGGCAGCTGACAAAAATGACAGGAGAAGCACCACTGGATATTGTTTCAGCTTAACTGAGACTGGTGCAGTAATATCATGGAAGAGCAGGAAGCAGCCAACAGTGGCGCTATCTAGCTGTGAAGCAGAATACATGGCTCTAGCAGCCGCTACTCAGGAGAGCATGTATCTTGTTCAGCTACTAAAAGGGATGGATGGTAGTAACCAGCATTTACCAGTCAATATCTATGAGGACAACCAGGGGGCGATAGCGTTATCCAAGAACCCAGTATGTAGACAGAGAAGCAAGCATGTGGATATAAAATATCACTTTGTACGGTCTGCACACACAGAGGGGAAGATTAATGTTGTTTACTGTCCTACTGCAGACATGGTAGCTGATGTACTTACCAAACCAGTGTCAAAAGTCAAATTTGAGAAGTTCATGGGTTATTTGTTTGGAGAGTAATGAAAACTGCCAGTATGTCAAATGTTTTTGTTTTATGAGTTTTACTGTAACTGAGTACAGTACAAAATGGGTTATGTATTTTTTTTTTTGGTTTCGTTTTCCACTATACAGTTGAGAGAGAGCTGCAAACATGTCTTTGAGTGGGAGTGTTAAGCATATTTGTTATTAGGGCAAAGCCATGTTTACCAGCATCCAATTAGACATGTATGACGTGATGACGTCAGTGCCCATGTATACGCCCATGCGTACCACCCTTATGCTGTGTGTTTTTTTTCGAATAAACGGCTGAGTCAGTTGAGGTTGTGCCAGCCAACAGAGAAGATGGTTGTCGTGTGTTTCTCTTAGCCAATCGAGTCGCTAAAGCTGTTTACTGTGTGCCCTAAGAAAAACGCGAGTGCTGCTGAACAGGGACGATGAGTATCTCCACAGAAGTCAATGTAAAAAAAAAAGGTTTATTTCAGGTCATTTTGGAGAGTTTCTTTTGGTCCGTTCATCAAGAAATTTTGGCACAGGGTAAGAAACAGTTTGTCTATTTAAATTATGTAGTAAACTAAAAATCGACAAAAATGCAGATAAGTGTTTTTCATTGGACAGCAACGATATGTTACTTACACAAACCCTGAGCCGTCAGTGTGGCCTGTGCCAAAGACTTGCTGACAAATAACTTAATCATTGTTACATATTAAATTGTTCAAACCTATCAAGACAAAACAAAGAAATCCTATCAGTTGTTTACTATGGAAAACCTGCCTTAGCGGAATGTCTGTGAATCAAAAAAACACACAACCCACCACACCCTTAATATCCTACACTGCGATTGGATAATGCGTCTGAATTCTGCGTGTTTACTTGGTTTTGGATTAATACCCAGTGTGTCTGGAATCTGCTCACAGCCAAATGTGACTCACCCAATCAGGATTGACGTCACATTGCAGGATCACCCTCTCCTCCTGCAATGAGTAAGAAACTTCCCTAGACAAATGTTTTCAATAGAATCCACTTACAAAACACTGCCAACAACAGTGTAATGTAATGGAACACAAAAATAAGTATTATAAATTGTACCTTTAGTACCTGTTTTCCGTTCTCATGTCCTACATTTTGGGAGAATATTTTTAAAATAATTAGAGTGAAACAAATTCTGGTGCTCTTGCTTCCCTGCCACAGAAGGCTGTTTAATAACTCACAATCTTATGAGAAAAGTTGGCCAATACAGTTTATTTACTACCTTTAAATTACTAAACACTTGCGAGACAGACTAACTAGGAAACAGTTCCTGAACTAAAATGTTTTGATGCGCTCTATTAAAGCATGAGTAGACTGATAAATCAATGTGCTGATCAGCTTTTCATCTCAGTGTTTCTGAGTTCTACTAAAGCTTGAGTAGACTGATAAATCAGTGTGCTGATCAGCCCTTCATCTCAGTGTTTCTGAGCTCTATTAAAGCATGAGTAGACTGATAAATCAATGTGCTGATCAGCTCTTCATCTCAGTGTTTCTGAGCTCTACTAAAGCTGAGTAGACTGATAAGTCATTGTGCTGATCAGTTATTTGTCTGTGTATAATGTTCAACTGAGATAAAAAAAATGACATGATGTCTGCCTGTAAAGCAGTTAAATGGTCACAAGGGGGAGCACTAATGTTACTCCACAGTATAAAGAATGACAGGGCTGCCTGCAGCTGAGTGTGTATGCATTTTTTAATTATTTGATTATTCACAATCTGTTTATTTTCATTTAGAGACTGATTTCTGAACATCCTTTTTTGCAAAATAGCTCAAATAGCTCAGCACTTTAATGTCTTTTTTTACAACAATGGTTTTCTTCTTGCCACTCTTCCATAAAGGTCAGACTTGTGTCATGCACAACTAATAGTTATCCTTTCGACAGATTCTCCCACCTGAACTGTGATTTCTGCAGCTCCTTCAGAGTGACCATGGGCCTCGTGGCTGCTTCTCAGACCAGTGTTTTCCTTGCTTGATCTGTCAGTTTGGGTGAATGGCCACGACTTGGTAAGTTTGATGATGGATTGTATAGTGCTCAAAGTCTATGACCTGCCTGGTGAGTTATTTGGTATTCATAATGCTGTTTGTTTACTAGTGTTCTCTAAAGAACCACTGAGGCCTTTACAGATTAACAGTTTAATTTATATTGAGACTAAAATATACACAGCTGGACTCTAATTAAGGCAAGTGATTGCACTAGATTTTATTCAGGGGTTTCAGAGTAAAGTTTCAGATATTTATTTGATAAAACATTTGCAAAAACAAGTATAATTTTCATTCCACTTCACAATTATGTGCTAGTTTGTGTTGGTCTATCACTTAAAATCTCAATAAAATACATTTGAGTTTGTGGTTATAAGGTGACAAAATGTGAAAAAGTCCAAGGTGTATGAATACTTTTGCAAACCACTGTACCCTGAATGACTCTTGGATGTATTCTAAGTTCATAACTTGCATGGTCTTTAACAGAATGCATTGCATTTGGAACATAGTGTTTAGTATTTAGTCATCACCATCATTACTTTCAGCCCAAACTCTGGCCAACAACAGGAAGGCACTTCAGGATGCTACACAACATCAGTGCAAATCTGTTGTTTTGCATGTTTGCATGCCTCTGGCAACTGCTGTCATGAATGCATGTGTGTTTATGTCTGTCTTTGAGCGTCAGCCTTTTCTTTTCATCGCCACATACACATACTGCACACACATTCAGCACAAATCTCCATCACATGGGCATTATTTTGGGCTCTATTTTAGCATTCTATAAATGAGCCGTCAACCACGCACCACGCAGCTTGGTTTACCATGAGTTAGTGTCTATTTGGTATCGTGAGGATGCAAAGAAATGCACCTTGCGCGGCTCAAAACTTGCAAAGGGCATGTACTAATTCTCTTTTTTAATCATGGGTGTGTTTTGAGTGTAATGTGAAATAAACCAATCAGCTCGCCATTCCTTTTAAGAGCCAGGTGTGCTCTGACTTTGGCGTATTGCTATTTTTATGGCGCATAGCTTCTGTGCTTCTCAGCGGAGGAAACTAAGAGACCACTTAAAAATGAAGAGTTTCTTTGATTTTAGCTAATTAAAAACATCTGGAATATAATCAAGAGGAAGATGGATGATCACAAGCCATCAAACCAAGCTGAACTGTTTGAATGTTTGCAACAGGAGTGGTATAAAGTTATCCTAAAGCAGTGTGTAAGACTGGTGGAGGAGAACATGCCAAGATGCATGAAAACTGTGATTAAAATCCAGGGTTATTCCACCGAATATTGATTTCTGAACTATTAAAACTTGTTAATATGAATATGAGCTTGTTTTCTTTGGATTATTTGAGGTCTGAAAGCTCTGCATCTTTTTTTCTCATTTCTCATTTTCTGCATAAAAATGTTCTAAATGACAATATTTTTTATTTAGAATTTGGGTGAAATGTTGTTCCTAGTTTATAGAATAAAACAACAATATTCATTTTACTAATTTATACCTATAAATAGCAAAACCAGAGAAACTGATTCAGAAACTAAAGTGGTCTCTTAATTTTCCATATATTTATAATCGTCTTTGCTATTTAAAGGATGCAGGTGCAAGGCATGAAAATAAACTGTTGATGGGGTGTAAGATAGCAATGAGCATTGCAACGTGCCTTGCTCAGAATGTCTTGTTCCATATCACACATACAGACCCTGCAAAACACAGTTCTTAAAGGTACCCACAGTATTACCTTGGAACAGGCCTTAATATCTAAACCATATAGAATCGGCATGTTCTCTCGCCACTCTGGAAATGTAGTCTGGAAAAAAATCATTAAACACGGAAACTTGGTTGCCATGGAGAACCAAAACAAACTGGGATGTGTCTGCTCTGCTTGCCTCTGGCCGTTCTCCCGTGCATTCGCACAAAAATACACACTGGGTTTCGCTGTCAAACCCAAACAGACACCCACACACACGCTCTCTCTCTCTCTCTCTCTCTCTCTCTATGTTGCTCTCTCTCTCTCACACACACACACACACACAGAGACACAGAGGTTTAAATAAGAACAGTAATAAAATGAAGATTAAAGCCTTTCAGTACGGTGCAGCTGCCTACAGTCCAATGGTCTGCTGGAAAGCAAAGGTGGTCAAGGCAATTAGATGCATTCTTATGGGATTTGTGTGACTTGGGCACACCGAGTACTGTGTGTTGTGTATACATGTTAGCGTATGTGTGTGTGTGTGTGCTGTGTAATGTGGTGGACGGAAAATCTCGCAGCAGAGCAGCAGCAGCAGTCTGCGCTGTGGGCTTTTCCTCTCTGTCTGGTTCCGCCTCTGCGCTTTCCATTATCTGACCGACAGTTTCACTCAGTGTTCCCTGGGCATTCACCAGTGCCGATGAAGATGGAGAAGCTCCAGTTTGGCCCAGCTTCTCGTATCTGCAGCCGGCCTTGGGGTACCTCGCTTTAATGGCCTTAAAGGGGAACCAGTTCCATTCTAATAGAAGCAGACAGATTTGGCTCACAGGTTAGCACTGAAAGGTGCTGCACTCATTTACTCCAGTAGCATTTTCTTCATTTCTTCAAAGCTGTGCAAAAATCTCTTCAAGATGTTACACAGTTACACCAAATAACAGAGCAGGAAACAGAAATCAGTGGAGCAGGATAATGCTAATGTGTTTCTTTTTAACCCACTGTTCATCATCTCTGAGGATTTGAGGTCTTTTTTTTAATCCAGTTTATCCATGCTCTCTTTAATCAGTGTCATCAGAATCATATATATACAGTTTGTAAATGTTTAGGACTTTTTATATTTCTTCATAAATAAGACCTAAATCATCATTAGATTTATATCAGAGAATTCTAAAGGAAAATGAAAAGCTCGCCATGTGTGGTCGTGTCCGTGACGTTTTTTAAATCAAAGGAAGCAACCGATGTAGTCATTTATAATTTTAAGATTTTTAATGTTTAATTAACCTCACCAATAAAGCCACTTATAGACAAATGACAAGAATTTAATGACAGTAAAATAAAAAAAATAATATTTTACTTAATAAGACATGTGATTTCACATTTTTATGCTGTACATTGCTTGAATATTTCTACCAAGTAACATAATTACACTGTTGTTAAAATGATGTGAACCTTCAAATAACAGCCTTAAAATGTGTTAATGCAGTGTTTTATTCTTTTTTTTACATTTTAGAAAAGTTTACTAACACAAAAAACGTAATTTGCTATGCTTTGACTGTACAATTACAGAGAACAGATACAAGGAAAGGCTATAATTTTTTTACAATTATTTGTTTTGCATTTTTACGATTTTGTTACAGTGTTTGGGAGCATTATACTTGAAGATTTAATGGCATTCAGTGAAAAAAGTGTTGGTGAGGTCAGGATGTTGGATACTCATCACGCCATCCCAACCCCAACTCCCCAACACTCAATGCTGGGTGATGACGGCTTTGTGCCCCTCTATCCCATTCTTATTCACTGATTAGATGCAGTGTCCACAAACATTTGTTGAACATTTAGTGTAAGTAACTATAGTAACTATAAACTATGAAGTTGTGCATGTTTGTCACGTCTGGTGCTGTAGGCGCTCCTGTTTCTCCCACACACAGCTCTAACGGAGGTTTTCAGTTAGACAACTACACTACCCAGAACGCACCACACGCTGACATCACACACACACCCACTCACGTGACACCTCAATTAAATTCAATTCAATTCAATTTTATTTATATAGCACTTTTTACAACAAAGGTAGTCACAAAGCCGCTTTACAGGAAAAACAGGTCCACGCCTCTTATGAGCAGCACCACAGAGATGCCAATTTTATGGTGACACAGTGGCAAGGAAAAACTCCCTTTAAGAGGAAGAAACCTTGGAAGGAACCAAGACTCAGTCCGAGGAACCCATCCTACTCGGGTTGACCCGCTCAGTACAAACAAACAACAAACAAATAACAGAACAAAAACACTACAGAGAATTAATGTGAACTATGGCTAATATAACAGGTACTAATTTATGAACATAAGAATGTGATGGGCACAAACTATAGAGCTATGGCTAATACAGAAACAGATACTGAGTGTGTTAATGGTAATCAGTGCAGGGTTGCAGAGCCGGAGAACAACACAGCGGGCAGTGGAGAGCCAGGCTGGGAACATCAGGAACAGCATCTCCATACATGTAAAAGAGATAGATAGAGAAAACAGAAAGGGAAGGAAGAGAGAAAAAAAAAGCAGGAGTTAGAAGGGTTGTGAAATAATTCTGATGAATAGAAGGACAGGGCTGATTCCTGAAAGCTGGAACCACAGACGGACACATCCAGGAAGACCGGCCGGCCAGGCGTCTCAGCACATGTGAGAAAGATAGAGATAGAGAACAGAGAGGGGAGGGAAGAAAAAGGGGTTAGAATGGTTTTATAAAACTCTGCTGGAGTGGGATGGGCACTGGTAGCAGCAGCTCAGGACATGGGGAGAGAAAGAGAAAGCAGATGATTAGGACAGGGTTTATATTTGCTGGATAAGCTGTAAGAGGAAGAAAATTGTAATGAGACATTACTCAAAAGCTTGAGCAAATAGAAATGTTTTGAGTCTAGATTTAAAGATTGAGAGTGTGTCTGAGTCCCGTATATTAATAGGGAGGCTATTCCAAAGTTGGGGAGCTTTATAAAAGAACGCTCTTCCTCCTGCATAGTTTTTTCTAATGCGCGGGACTAATAACAGGCCAGCGTCTTGGGAGCGGAGTGAACGCGGCGGATTGTAAGGAGTAAGGAGTTCCTGTAGATAATGCGGGGCCAGACCATTAAGGGATTTATACGTCAGGAGAAGTATTTTATAATCTATACGAAATCTAACAGGTAGCCAATGTAGGGATGAAAGAATAGGTGTAATGTGATCGAACTTTCTAGCTCTGGTAAGCACTCTTGCGGCTGCATTCTGAACTAGCTGGAGTTTATGGAGTAATTTATGTGGACTTCCAGCCAACAACGCGTTGCAGTAGTCCAGCCTGGAGGTTATGAATGCATGTACCAGCTTCTCAGCATCTTCCAGAGAGAGTATACTGCGGATTTTAGCTATATTTCTTAAGTGGAAGAATGCAATTTTGACTATGCTACATATGTGAGCATCAAACGAAAGAATTGGGTCAAAGATGACCCCAAGGTTTCTCACAGTTTTACCAGGTATAATTAAGTGACCGTCTATGTCTACAGTATTAACATTTATGTTTTTATCAATATTAGGACCTAATAGAAGGACCTCAGTCTTATCAGAATTAAGTAAGAGAAAGTTGTGTGTCATCCAATTTTTAATGTCTTTAATACAGTCCGTTATTTGATTTATACAGAGCTCCTCGTTGGGTTTAGCAGATATGTAAAGTTGCGTGTCATCAGCATAGCAGTGAAAGTTAATACCATGCCTACGGATAATTTTACCCAGTGGTAGCATATAAAGAGTAAAGAGTAATGGACCCAGTATTGATCCTTGAGGGACACCATATTTTACTCTAGACTGATAAGAGCATTCGTTATTTAAGTAAACACACTGGAATCGATCTCTCAGATAAGATCTGAACCAGGTGAGGGCTGATCCTTTAATTCCTATAAGATTTTCTAACCTATCAAGTAGAATAGCGTGATCTATGGTGTCAAAGGCAGCACTTAGATCTAGCAGTACAAGGATGGCATTACTGCCCCTATCAAGAGCTGAAAGTAAATCATTAGTTACTCTAAGTAGAGCTGTTTCAGTGCTATGGTTTTGTCTAAATCCAGATTGAAAAACCTCATGCATACTATTACTTTGTAGATACAAGCGCAGCTGGTTAAACACAATTTTTTCTAGGATTTTGGCTATAAAGGAAAGATTAGAAATTGGTCTATAATTAGCAAGCTCGCGGGGGTCCAGATTTGGCTTTTTGATAATGGGCTTAATGACCGCCAATTTAAGAGAATTGGGTACGTAGCCCATGCTAAGGGATGAATTTACTATTTCTAGTAATGATTTTCCCACCTTTGGCAGTGCCTGTTTCAATAATTGTGTGGGTACTGGATCTAATATACATGATGTTGATTTTGATGAATTAATTACACTAAGTAAATCTTTTTCTGTAACCGAGCTGAAACACTCTAGGTGTGTCTCAGAGCTGGAGCAGCATTCATCGATATCTATAAGTAAATTTTGGGGGTGATACTGAATTTTTTGTCTAATGCTATTAATTTTATCATCAAAGAACTTCATGAAATCATTACTATTAATGTCGACAGGGATAACGGAGCTAGTTTGTTTTTGACTGCCGGTGAGTTTAGCCACAGTAGTGAAAAGGAATCTAGGATTGTCTCTATTTTTCTCAATAAGCGATGAAATATACTGGGATTTTGTTTTAATTAGGGCTTTTTTGTAGTCTGTGAGACTATGCTGCCATGCTAGCCGGAAACATTCTAGTTTTGTGTGTCGCCATTTACGTTCAAAGTTACGAGCGGTTTGTTTTAATGTACGTGTGTGGTCATTATACCACGGTGCTAGCTTTTTATCCCTGATTTGTTTTATTTTTGTCGGCGCTACGCGGTCAAGGTTAGAGCGGAGCACAGTTTGTAGATTTTCTGTTTTGTGCTCGAGATCATGCTCATAGGACGGAAGGGAGATGGTTAAGTCGGGGAGTTTATTTACAAATTCATTAGCAATTGCAGTTGTTATTTTACGCTTGCTGATATAGCGGGGCGGGAGGAAGATATTTTGATTAAAAATTATTTCAAACATAATTAGATAATGATCGGATATTGAGTCATGTTGAGAAAGAGTAACTATATTCTCAGCCTCAATACCCAGTGTCAAAACTAAGTCTAATGTATGACTACATCGGTGAGTGGGGCCAATTACATTTTGTTTAAAGCCTAGAGCATCTAAAACTGATTTAAATGCAATTTTTAGTGGATCCTGGTCCTTTTCAAAGTGGATATTAAAGTCTCCAACAATTATGATCTTATCAGAAAGAAGAATTACTGCTGCTAGAAAGTCAGCAAATTCACTAATAAAATTTGAGTATGGTCCAGGAGGACGATACAGTGTTATAAGCAGAAACGAATGCTGCGTTTTGGAAGCAGGAGACAGGCCTGCTACTTTAAGACTAAGAACTTCAAACGACTTAGCATCCACCTGCTTCCGCCTGGAAGCCCGAAGTACTGATTACCCCAGAGTATTTAAGGACACTTCACGAATACACAGGTGCCACGTATTGCCTGGTTTCAACCTTTTTATCTGTATCTGCGAGTGTCTGTATTCCGTCCCCATTATGACAATGTTAGGTTTGTGAACACGTTTTTTGGAAGATGTTGAGATGGGTTTGATTTCTGATGTGTTTGACGTTCATGTTATCTGAAAAGGTAAATTCACACCAGTTGTTCAGTAAGCTTCTTGGGGGTGGGTTCAAATGCCTGGCCTGAAACCAGACCAGCTCAGAGAACTTATAGTTAAGTCCACTTCTAGCCGTTGCCTCATTTCATCGGTGTCCCGCTGGAGACTTGAGACAGAACACATTCCGGCCGCTTGCCAGGACGTCTACATCCTTCCTCCAAGGTTCCACTGAGTTACATCAATGGAACAGAACCTATTTCATCCAGAGGGGTGCTTCACAAATCATATTTTTGAAGTGTGCAAGGTTGCATTAGATAAGGCTGAAAGCACACAGTCCTTCAGATGATTCAAGGACTGCTATTGCACATTTATCATGATATGCCCTGTAATGTGAATTACTTTCTATAATCTTCGCCATAATGTGCTTTCAGACTGCAGCAATCTCCTCCATATGGAGCCTTTTTTTTTTTTTAACTGCGGCTACTTTGGTCTGATTGCCATCTATGTAATGTGAGTTCCAAGCATTATCTTCCCTAGGACCAATCAGCACAGCTGGACTTCTCTGGATGAGGAGAGAAGAATGCTAAATTTAGGATTTAGGACCGCAGCAGTGCGGTATGAATTAAATAAATCTTACATAGTTCAAGTGGAGCAAATCCATAGAAAATACTTTCTTCTAAAATTTCACATATGGAATAGCTTTTTTTAGTGTTTTTAATCAGTCTTCTCTTTTACCTGACACAGCATTGTGCTGGTTGATGGTTCGTGCACAAAACTGCTCAGATTTAATTAGGGTTTCTGTCAGCTGGGTCACTGTCGAGTCTGGAGTCTGAGGATTGCCATCACAGACACCACAGTGTTTGTATACATTACTGTCCAAAGAAACATCTGAGATAATCAAGCAGATTAGAACTGAAAATGCTGTCTAAAAGTGGAATCTGAGTGGAGTACAGGCACAGTCTCCACTGAGGTAATGTCTCGTTATCACAACGAAGACGTCTCCAAACTATTTTTCTCCGTCTATGTCTCTCTCGGGTCTACAGGTTGCTCTCTTTCAGCTTTTTCTGGAAGACCACCTTAGAACACAGTCATTTTTAAGAGCCTCAAGAGCAACTTTGGAACTCCGCTCTTAGTTAGTGCATACAGAGCTTCTGTTTCACTGCTCATAAATGTCAGTAATGTAAACAAAGCAATTAACATATAAAAGCTATGCTTCTTCAGGTTACTCAGACTGCTCATGCCTGCATCTGGAACTGGTCTACAGACTTTAGGGAGGATACATGCCATCATAGCTCAACTTTAAACTACAGCCAATGACACTCATCTTTTAAAGCTAGAGGGGTCTCAAAAAGTGTTACAAAGGGCCAGAGAGGTCATATGAAGCGAGTAATTTACACTATATACGTTATAAGTATATGTCTTTCATTGTTTCATATCTGTACATCTTGTGTGATGTTCTCAGCTAGGACTTCAGTTGGGGCCAATAATGGCGAAATGCTTATGGTTGCTACCATTCATATCTATCTTTTTTTTTTTTTTACTGCAGCTACATTGGTCTATCCATCCATCCATCCATCCATCCATCCATCCATCCATCCATCCATCCATCTTTAGTATTGTGTTTCATGAATGTTGCCATGCCCCATGTAAGCTAAAGAATGGTGACCTGCAGGAAATTAATCCTTGTTGCTTGTCTGTTCACAATTGTCTGTGGAGAATTCTAGCCTGATAGCACCAGTCACAATCCTTGCTGTACACTGTACTGTCCACTGTGGGCAATAATGCCCTCTATGATGTATTTCTGCTAGCCAGGCACACACATTTTCTCATGGTCATTAAGTCGCAACCCATTTTTATAGTGTTTAAATATATTAACCAAAGATTTTTTTTTTTAAATAGCATTTGAAAAACCCAATTAAACATACATATGAATGCAAAGTAAATTTAGGAGCATTTAAAAAAAAAAAACTGAGGCAGAACATATCATCTAACTGTATAGAAATTACTACAATAAAATTAAATATCAAAACTAAATAAACAAGGCCACACAATTTGATATTTCACTGCATATCTCTGAACTCAGAGTACATTAGTAGAAAGCTTTCTCTGTCTCTTTTTTCCTCAATATAAAAGACGAGTACAAAATTAGATGAGCATTAATTACTTTTTTATTATTAATTCTTTATAAGCTGTCTGCGACCCACCCAAAATTTTTGGGTCCTGACCCACCAGTTGAGAATCGCTGCTATAGATCATGGGATGTTAAATGCCTGAAATTCAGAAATTCTCCCATTCAAAGTCAAAATATGATTGGTTGATTCTAATTATGTAGTTGGCTAATATGACCAGTTTAGCGTTATCAATTAGAATTGATACAGCCCAACTTGCCAGTATTCACTCTCAAACACATTAAACTTGGCCAATAACTAATTTGCCATGCATGTGCATCTTTTGAGTAGGCAGTATGTGTCCTGGTACATTTGTGGCGTATTGCTATCTTGGCAACAAAAAACACAGGTGCACTACAAAGCCTAGACAACTGTCAACAGTCAGACCCTCATTGCTATCTTGGCAATGCAGGTACACCCCTGCTCTCTACACACAGAGGGACACGCAGCTCTACACATTGGTTGGTTTATTTTACAATACATCCAAAACACACCCGTGATTAATTAAGAGAATTAGTATGTGCCTTTTGCGCATAGCAAAGACACATTGCCATGCCCTAAATCACGCTGCGCAGTGCACGACTTGCCTGCTTTAAATGTTTTTCACATTCGTAGAAGGTCTTTTGTGGATGGCTCTAGCATTTTACTGCTAATATAACTCTTTGTACGACTAATTTGAACACAATTATGATGAACAATTAGCATTTGTTTCTGAGCAGAACAATGTTTTCTATTAAAATGTTTTTGCGGTGCTATATTGTTGTTCTCTTGATGTTGTTTAATTTAATAGTTCTATGAATACCCCACTTTAATTTCCATGAAAAAGAGTTTCTGTCCTGAATCTGTATTTTTATTTATATCAAAACCACATGCTTCCTCTTACACAACATGCGAGGGAAACCCTTGATCAGCAAATCCACCACTGTGTCACTGTGTAAACTAAAACATTTATTTGTCTTGAGGACTACACTGAATCTTGTGTCCCAGTGGAGCTGAATGGTTTATATTTATTCATCTTATCTTGGACCACATATGAAAGAGATTAAGACCTCATTTTGAAAAGATAAGACAAAGGGAAATTTCTGAATTTAATGTTGCATGTACAGGTGCATCTCAAAAATATAGAATATCATTGAAAAGTTACTACATTTCAGTAATTCAGTTCAAAATGTGCAACTCATATAATTTGTAGATGTATTACACACAGAATGATCTATTTAATAGTTTATTTTATTGTTGTTGATTAGGGCAACCTGCTTGAGGTCTAGTGTGAAGTTTTCACAATCAGTGATGGTTTAAAGAGACGTGTCATCTGCTGGTGTTGATCCACTGTGTGTTTTATCAAGTCTAAAGTCAGTGCAGTGTTTTCCTGGAAAATCTTACAGCACTTCATGCTTTCCACTGTTGACAACTTTTATGGAGATGAGGATTTCATTTTCCAGCAGGACTTGGCACACTGCCCACACTGCCAAAAGTACCAATTGGTCTTCTCATTTTCTGAGACACTGATTACTGGAGTTTCATTGGCTGTAAGCCATAATCATCAACAATAAAAAAAAAATACATGATTTATTTAGATCACTTTGTCTGTAATACATCTATATAAAATATGATTTTCACATTTTGAACTAAATTACGAAAATAAAGTAACTTTTCAATGATATTCTATTTTTTTAAATGCACCTGTACACATGTGCTCAGTGCTGCTGTCATCAAGTGTTAAATTATTAATAGGTATGGGCCAATTTTAAGTGGACTGTATTCCCCGTTATTCTCACTCTTGCTCGCTATTTGCCAACTTGAATACTGAATAATGGTTTTAAATGGTTTTTCAGATTCGTGAAAGGTCGTTTGTAGATGGTTCTAGCACCAAAAAAAAGTTCCCTGATTGTTACGGCAATAAAAGCATTTTACTGCTAATAAAGAAGCTGAAATGAATATGCAAGCTATTTTTCTGTTAGCAAATCAATATAACAGTCAATTAATTTATTTTGATGATCACAAATGACAAAACAATAAGAGGTTTGCTATACTTTGCATTGATGTAAACATTCATTCATGGCTGAATTCAGTCATACAGTACCTTCTACTCTGCTCTTTCCACTCTAAACTCAGCCTGCCTGCAACGTCCTGCTGAGCAGCTTCCTCTGTTTACACAGTAATGGCTGTTTATTGCATTATTTACACACGCTGTCTGCCCTGTTGTTTTGGCAGATGGAACGACTGGCCACAAACTACCTCAGGTGAGCACAGACTGTCGGGATATACTGTATGCAAATTAGAGAGCGTGATTTATGAACTGGAGCATGCTGACTCAGACTAAAATACTGTGATGGATGATGCTATAAACACTGTGCCAGGATGCTGCCCTGTAATACTTGCTGTGATCAAAAGACAAAAGATTAAGATAAACATTTACATTAGCAGCATGTGCAACTGCAGGAGCCTTGCTTCCAAGGTAAGACTGTCACCTGAAAGTGACCCAGGTAGTGCAATCTTCACATGGAATTAGGATTTGGTGCTTAGTAATTTATAACAAAACTATATATTAGTATACGGCTCCAGCAATAACAGATAATAGACAGATAGACAGATAATTATGTCTGCATTATCTGCAATTATTATTATTATGAATCATTGTGTGGGCACTATAACTATAAATTTTTCAAGTATCTTCCGATACATTGTACCGATAAAGTTTTGACACACCTTCTCATTCATGTTTCATTTGTAAATTAATGCCAAAGTCAAGAAGTCAAGTAGTAACTTAAAAGTGATAAACAACCCATAATACTCTGTAAAGCTTTTGGAGGATCTTATCTGTAATGCGGTTAATTTTTGGTCTCGGTGGAGCAGAGGTAACTCTTGATCTCTCTTTCCTGAGGTGGTCCTGATGAGTGCCAGTTTCACCATACCATTTTGAATGGTCTTTGTGACTGCACTTGTGGATACTTTCAAAGTTCTTGAACTTTTTTTTTTAGATTAACTGCCATTCATTTCTTAAAGTATTTTTTTCTTTACTTAGTTAGTATTGAGAATTTCTTGCCATAATATGGATTAAAACATTACTCACATAATTGGACTATTAACTGTATACCACCAACTCTACTTCTCTACTGCAATGTTCTCAAATACATTAAGAGGTCAAGAAATTCAAGTAATTAACTTTTTTTCTTTTATAAATTATTCAAAATGTTTTTCTTCATAGTTTGTATGACTTAAGTATTAATCTACAATGCAGAACATTTCGAAATATGTAAAAAACTGTGTATATATATATATATATATATATATATATATATATATATATATATATATATATATATATATATATATATACATATACGTTTTATATCCCCAATAAGACACAATATCCTTCAAAGAGGAGTTCATTTTTTTCTATTGAGTAACTAAACATTTGAAAAGTCTAAAGTAAAGGTTTATAATAAAATTACCACAAGGGAGTAACACATACAAGTAGGGAAGAATAATAATAGCATAGAGTGTACATGCTGCATGCTTCAGTCCAGCCTAATCTAGTGGCACACATGCTCTTTAGTATCTGCTTTATAGAATCATTAATGTGACCTGTAAGTACAGACCTCTACCAGCTGTTGTTCTACCTCTTGGTGGTAAAGTGATGGACAATTCAAAAGCATTTTTAAAAGAATTGAATGCTAATTATACAAATCCAGTGATATTTTCTGAGGAAAAGTTTCTCAGTAGCAACTCATATAAAAGATCAGGCTCTTTCAAACACAAACAGAGGGCCTTATAAAAAAGGGTTCCAAATAAAAAACAGTTTACTTGATTCCACACTCTACTCACTGACCATCATACATCGCCACAGATACCAGCATCCAGTGGACCAACGTAAACACACTTTTACAGCCATATGTGTGTGTTTAGCTTACAATCCATCCCCGTGCTCGGGGGAAAGCCTAATTAAAAGTAGCTACTGGCACCGCTGATTCCGAGCTGGATGGGCAAACACTACAGATTTAAGGAGTAAAAACAGCTGCACGTGAACAGAAGACGTGATGTGGCATTCCAAATAAACATCCCAGTAACTGGAAACAAGAAAAATGAGCCGAACGGAAGAAACTGAGGACCTAGAGCACGAGAAGAAAGTCAAACCTTTTTGTTGGAATTTTCCATTCCACCTTAAACAGAGCATTGGTTACATAAACTTGTGTCAGAGCCAGAATACAAAATACAATTTTAAAGCAGCATTATGTGAGAGCTGGTATTTCTTGGTCTTGGACTGATTCTAAGCCATCACTCAAGAAGGACGTGCTTTACACATGCATTTCTGGACAAGCTGAGAGTTATATAGTGCAGTTAGCAGTGTGCCGAGTCAGGAGTAGCAATCATAGGAATGTCATTATCCCTATTACAAATCAGTCAAGCATCACAATAACTTTTAAGCTGTATATTTTTGGTTAAAAATGGCACATAATGGAATAGCATTTATTTGGAACGGGATCTTTATCCATGTGGCTAATGCTAGGCCACAGATGAGCCAAATTTTCTGGCTCACTGTGTTGACCGATGATGTAGACCAAATTTTCTTTACATTACATGCTGTACTTCATTTTTTAAATAAGGAATGTCTCAGAAATGGTTGGTGCACTGTAGGTGTGGCACAACCACTCAGATCCTAAGTTTAGATCCTTCAACACCACCGCAGGAGATAGACACGCCCCGACTACATACCTCCAGTCAAGAGATTTAATGTGCCAAAAATAACACATTATGTAAAACTACAGCTAACCACTAAAGAGTGAAGCCTAATAAGACTTTTACTACTTTCACTTTTTCTCCTTAGCCAACACTAAGGAAGTGTTGGATAAAATATTTTTGCAATTGTCTTATACATTTCTGGAAATAATTAAGAAACCACTTCAGTTTCTAAATCAGTTTCTCTGATTTTGCTATTTATAGATATATGTTTAAGTAAAATGAAGATTCAGACCTGCTTTCATGCTTTCAGACCTCAAATAATGCAAAGACGTTCATATTCATAAAGTTTTAAGAGCTCAAAAATCAACATTTGGTGGAATAACCCTGTTTTTTAATCACAGTTTAAATTCATGTTCTCCTCCACCAGTCTTACACACTGCTTTTGGATAACGTTATGCCACTCCTGGCGCAAAAATTCAAGCAGTTCAGCCTGGTTTGATGGCTTGTGATCATCCATCTTCCTCTTGATTGTATTCCAGAGGTTTTCAGTTAGGTCAAATCAAAGAAACCCATCATTTTTAAGTGGTCTCTTATTTTTTCCAGAGCTTTACACACTCTAAAAAACAGAGGTACGATATGAGTACTTTTTTGTACTCGAAGGTACACTCTTTATAATTGTACCCTCAAAGGTACAATATTGGTCTTTACAGGGTCAGATTTGTTCCCTCTGAAGTACAAAGTCATTTCTAACAGCAATAAGTACAAATTTGTACCATTTAACCAGCCAAAGGGTACATTGAGTATTCTGCATCACTGTACTAATAAACTATATATATTTAAATTGCACATTTTTTCATTTGAAAGCCAGACAATTTTGTATCATCAAGTTTTTGAGCCATATTTAGTTGATGATAATGTTTATAATCTTTATAATCTTTACTGCCACAAAAACCATGGGTACAAAAAAGGACTTTCACTGAAAGGTACTTTTTTGTGCCTCAATATAAGGTACAGCCCCAGCGACAAGCTTTGTACTCTTTTAAGTACAAATCTGTACTTATATTTCTTAGAGTGCAGTATCACTGTTAAATATTTCCACATTGCATATACGAACTAAACTCTTTCTGAATTCATTGTATTTTTTACCTTTACTATAAGGTGCACTTTAAACCCTTTAATTTTCCCAAAAATCGTCACTGTGCCTTTTAATACATTTTAATAAATTGTAACATTCAGGTTGTAAGGAGCAGTAAGGCCACTCCACTTAAGTACAGCATTTTACAGGAGTTTTAGTTTGGTTTCTGCAGCACCAAGGCTGAAGCAGTGTTAGCATTAGCTGCTAACCGCAGAGCTAGCTCTTTCGCCGTTCAGAGGTGAATATATCGGACAGTAGCCTGTGTGCTAGCACTACTGCTAACAGTGCTAAAATACTGGAAATCTAAGTTTACTTTAATCAAATGGAAGGGCTTTACTTACCCAAATAAACAGTTTTAAAAAGGGAAATCTGTGTGGATTAACATCTAGTGCTCGTTTGACTTTTGAAAGAAAATATATATTTTTAAAGAATTACAGTTTTGTTTACTTAGGCGCCCCCAGCTGGCAAGACCTGCTGAATTAGAAGGGAAATGTGGCGACACCCTTGTTCCTTACTATTGTTGCTTAAAATGCGCCTTATAATCCAGTGCGCCTTATGTATGAACAATATGGTACCTTCTGAGAACTCTTCTTAGGACAATACTGGATGCAAATGGTTTTCTGAAGTCCAAAAACTCAGAACTGAATTGGGATTAAATAACTAAAAAAAATTCTAACCTGAATTAATTTAAATATGCCTGAAACCCCTGTTTGGGCTCCCTAAAATATAAGCATATTTTCATGGCTAATAATTGATTTTTAATGTTGACTCTATGCTGAGAAAAAATCGCAAGTGCCTGCATGGCAGCAGCACATGACAGAAAGCCAGCAGATAATTTAAATGATCACATTCAGTCTGATGAAAAACTATCAATTACGTGCCATTGGCTATATTCCAAAGGTTCATTCAAAGTCTGGATTTGAGATGCATGGAACCGATTTCACTGCTCGTTACCAGAGTAAGTATTTTTAGGCTACAATTTTACAGTGTATTTTTAGCACCTGTGTAAAATGACTTAAGTCATCTGTGACTAGTTAGTCAGGCTCGCCAGAAGGTCATGTGGCCAACACGTGTGCTGAAGAAGATGTGCATGTTCTAAGTGATTAGGCTCTTGTGAGGTTTTCCATAAAGTCAGACAGAAGTATTACCAACTGTGTACCTTTTACAGGTTAATCAAGAAAATGTTGCTCGAGTTGTATATGAAATATATCTATATAAGAGACGTTTACCTCTTAATTAGGGATAATAGAGTTTGCTTATTAAACAAGCAATTGCACAAGCAATAGATAGAGCCAATACAAACGGTTTGTTCTAAAAAAAAAACTGCGTTTTAAGCAAACAACAGCAGTTTAAAAAAAATCACAAGTTGCCTTATCAGGCAGCATCATCAGGCAGCAATGATGAGAAGGTCAGATTTGAATCTGCAAAAATAAAATACACAAAAAACACTATAAGATTTAGCACTTACAGAAGTGTTATAGTGGATTGATGAGCCCAAGATTAACCTCTATAAACGTAATATATAATGTTTTAAGAAAGAAAGGATCTGCTTGTGACCCAAAACAAGCTTATCAGTCAAGCCCAGCGGAGGTAGTGTCATGACTTCTGCTCGCTTGGCTGTTTATAGAACTGCCTCTATAATATGTACTGTTGATATAAACGCATCCAGTCTGCTCCAAAAAGGAACTTCATCATATAGTAATACAATGACTGACCCAAAACCTACTCCTAACACAACAAAGACCAGTACCCTGACCTCAACCCCAGCCAACAGTTTTGGGATAAATCAGTACGCTGACCATAAGCCAGGTCTTATCGCCCAACATCAATACTTGACCTCACTGATGATCGTGACTCATGGCTGAATGGATGCCTGCAGCCATGATTTAAAACTATCTTCCCAAAGACCAGACAGATAAAGGGGATAAATAAATTCTCACTCGGGGAGCAGAGTAATGAAGATTTTCCACCTTTTGTTACCTACACTACTTTTTAACTCTTTTTTGCTTTTTGTATTTCCATTAGACATTTCTAGCACCAGCTCACTTGAGATTGCAATAAAGCTAAATAGGGAATAGATTAGCTATTCCTAAAATCACAATTGTTTTCATATGAGTTGCCAGCTTGTAAAATTATCCTGTGGTCTTTGTGGTCTTTTGAAGAGGTGCAAACGTTCACTGGATTGTTTTCTGATGAAAGAATTCAGAAAATCACCAGCTACATTTAATGGGGAGCTAAAACAAATAGGTACTAGGTACCAAATAGCATAGTAGAGTTGAGTAGTGTCAATTTTATGCAGAATTAAGATGACATTAAGATGCTAATGATGACAATTGTTATGTGCAATTACTAAATTATGGCAAAAAAATAAAGCGAAATAAGTTTATAAGTGTAGATTTAATCTACTACAGTAATGCAAAGAAACTTTAGGTTACATAAGGCACAGGGATTATGAGTGGATCTGGCATTATTACAGACAATTGCAGCTTTTTTTATGGCTGCATTTTATGAAGTTGACAGATGCCAGGCAGAACGAGCAGTGGCTCACCTAATGAGGGCTAAAATCTGTGCCGCCCCAGCAACCACATGGGTGGCAAAGCTGAGAGTTCTGGATGCAAAGCCACTTTCCTAGTGAGCTTTAGATTTTACATTTCAGAATATCTTAAGAAACATTGAAAAGCTATGAGTCATGATAGGACCTTCCATAGGGCCAGTTGTTTCCAGTCACCAGTCACCCTTCAAAAATTGCGAAGTGCTATAGTATACTATAAGATAGTATAAGAGGTATATGATAGAATAGGAAGTATAGGTACAGAAAGTATATGGTAGTATAGGATGTATTGGGAAGTACAGGGAGTATAGGGTAGCATAGGGTAGTAGAGGGAGAACAGGGTAGTATATGAAATATAAGGCAATATAGGGTCGAATAGGGAGCAGTTTATTCGGTATAGGCTAGCATAGAAAGCAAAGTGTAGAAACAATTATAGCATTATAGCATAGTATGGGAAGTACATGGTAGTAAACAAATTATAATGCAACATAGGGTAGTATAGGAAGTATAGTGTAGAATAGGGAGTGTAGGGTAGTATAGGGAATATTGGGTAGTATGGGGTACTACAGGTACTGTAGGGAAAGAGGTAGTATAGGGAGTATGGAGTAGTATAAAGAGTGTACGATAGTAAGGGGGTAAAGGCAGCTATATATATATGGAGTATAAGGTAGTAGAGGGAGTACAGGGTAGTAAATTAAGCATAGGGTAATGTAGAGTTGCGTAGGGAGTAAACAATAGTATAACTGGTATATGGTAGTATAGAAAGCATAGTGTGTTATAGGGCATGTAGGAAGAAGATGGTAGTATACGAATTATAGGAACATATAGGCAATGCATGGTAGTAAACAAAATATAATATAATATAGGATATTATAGGAATATAGAGTAGTATAGGTACTGTAGGGAAAGAGATAGTGTTGGGTAGTATATGGGGTAGTATAAGTAGTGTATGGTAGTACAGGGAGTACAGGAAAGTAAATGAAATATAGGGCAATATAGGGTTGTACACAATAGTTGGTATAGGGTAGCATAGAAAGCATAGTGTAGTATAGGGCATGTAGGAAGAATATGGTAGTGTACGAAGTATAGAAACATATAGGGAATGCATGGTAAGAAAAAAATATATAATATAGGGTATTATAGGAAGTATAGGTTAGTATAGGGAAGGTAGGGTAGTATATGGAACACATGGTAGTATAGGGTAAGGAAATGTAAAGAAAAATAGATACTATTGGATAGTATAGGGTAGTATAGGGAGTGTATGATAGTATGGGAGGTATATGCTGCTATAGGTAGTGTAGGGCAGTATAGGGTACTATTGCGAGTATAGGGTAGTATATGGAGTATAGGGTTGTGGGGAATGTTTGGTTTAAGAGTAGCACCAGTTCCCCCTCTGAGCAAGCAGGTTCTTCCATATCTCTAGTGATTATCCAATAAAAGTCTCTGTTGTATATCACTTAAAACCTAAATTTGTTCTAAAAAGAGCCTATAATACAACATTTCAACATTTATCCATTGGTGTGTTTTCCAAATACCATGATATTGAAGTTTCTATCAATTGTTTTTCTAGAAACAGCAGGCGTCTCAGAACCAGGTTCACTATTATAAAGGCTAGCTAACTGCCTCTCCGCATCAAAAAGGCTCTACATGTGTTCTACGTAAGTCATGGATATCAGGAAGGCCAGAGTCAGCCCCAAACCCACCCAGCGCCTCATAATAAACACTTACGCATCTGAGCAAACACTGCAAAGCCGATGAAAGGTGGAGGCATGAGGAGAGGGTGGGGTCAGTGCTAAACCCTGTTATTTTTGGACAAGCTCAATGATATATGATCACCGGAGTGTTTGATTTAGAGTCTCTTATGCTGTATACTCTATATTCTGCATCTACCGGAGGCTTCCTGATGGAAGATAGTGTATATTTACTGTACAAAACAGATTCTGTATCATTCCAAACACGTAAGAGACCTGGAACCGTAGCTGACCTCATAATTCCAGACAAAGTCCATTGGTTTATCTGGCCAGTTTTCCCACTGTTACGCCATTGTTTCCTAGGGACATGACTCAAGTTTTCCTCAGATGTCTTTTGAGATGGGGAAGGGACAAATTCTTTTGGAATATTAAAATCTTACATCATTTAAGAGCTAATGCCATGTGACAATGTGTTAATTGGTGACCTTGTCTTGAACTCCGGACACATTCAAAGCCTTTAGATATGTTTTGTCTGTGTCTAAGGTGGGATTACGGTGGGATTCATTCAAGATACCTTAGCCGTGTTGAAGAAAATGGAAGATCTGATAGGGAAGGCTATTTGGCAGAGGTTGTGTGATCCCAGTGTGTTCAAATGGGGGTTTGCATATAGAGCTTGGACTCACTCCGCGGCAGGGGCATTGCCCAGAGAGCTAAAGGAACTAAAAGCGCTTTTAAAAGTCCATCCTACCTAAGAGTACAGTGCCTTATGCTGTAACCTGAAGCCCGGAGAGAAGGAGAGAGAGAGAGAGAGAGAGAGGGAGAGAAAGAGAGTCAAAACAAAAGAAATGAAGACAAAAGGAAAGCAAGGAAAAGAAGAAAAAGACTAAGACTTAGAATAAAGATTGAAGGGGAGAGGGAATGAAGTTGCTGAGGAAAAGAAACAAAAGTAGTAGTAGAACAGTAAGTAGTGTTTGTAGGTAACAGAGGGAGAGGGAGAGAGATGTAAAGTGAGCGTGATGAGCGTGATGAGTGTGTGTGTGTGTGTGTGTGTGTGTGTGTGTGAGTGTGTAAGAGGGAGGGAAAGAGAGAAACAGAGAGAGAGCGAGAGAGGGGTGATGTCAAACCAGCTGAGCTCAGAAAGTAAACAGCGCTCCAGAGAGCAGCATGCCTTCAGCGGCACGGCTGCAGAGGCAGAGCCAGCGGCCATGCGGCACGCTCCCTCCCGGCTCCCCGCTCTTCCTCAGCCTCCTCATCCTCATCCTCCTGCTGCCCCCAGGCAGGGCCTGGCCATACGGTAAGAGTATGAATCACGTCTGCCACTGTGCCTAAAGTCTTTAAAGTCTCTTTCTTTCACAGAGGCTCCCTGTCCAAGCCTTTTGTTCTCGCAAACTCAGCATCAGCAGACTTTCTGCCTTTATCTCTTTCAGTCTGTCTCACTCCCTGCTGTTCATCTGTTTCTTTCACTTTCTTTTCCTTTTTTTGTCTTTGTTCCCTTTGTTTTTTAATTCAGTATGAAGTCTCAGAGTGTCTGAACTATACTGTACAATCTTGGCATGGGTTCATTTGAAGGCTCTGCTTTCAGTTTTGTTGAGTTGCTTCAGATTCTATCTGGCTTAAATAACTTAAATAGCCCAAGTTAACCTACTTCTTACTACCTAAATACACATTTTAAACCAAATGACTCATGATTTAAAGAGGTATTTCACATGTTTTTCACAAATCGAACCTGAGAGATCACTATGACTCACAGCAAGCTCGTGGACAGACTGTGTTGATGTCGAGTTAAAGCTCCTCTCTTTGTTTTGAGCTCCAGCGTGCTTCGTGCTCTGGTGTTGATGAGGAGGAGCTCTGGAGATTGTTTGACAGTTTGAAGCTGGTTCACTGCTCCGCATTCCCCCAAGTCACACTTTAACAGTCCGGGCACATTAGAGAGCACATGGAAAATATTTATGCAAGCCTGTTTCTGGACGTTCCTTACAAAAACCAAACAAAGCAAAAAAAAAAAAAAAAAAAAAGGAAAATGGGGCTGAGGCATCATGAGCTCTTCTCCGGTAGTGGCTGGCAACTCTCCATAATGACGATGTTTCAGAGGAACCTCTTCCCTGCTGCCTTGTGTTAGCTGTTATTATTATTAGTAGTAGTCATAGTCACTTCTTTTTCTGTTTTGTAGTGGGCTCTGTAAACAAAGGAAAAATACAGAACCGGCGAAAACATGCACAGACATGCTGTTACCAGAGTTTTGGATAATTAATGTATCGGATGCAAAAATGCAAGGCATTTTCCTCTTCGTGTAGATACAGTACCTCTTGTGGTGGCGATGTTGGGAAAAACACAAAAATGTGCTATCGGAATCTCGATGAGGTCTGGATCTATTACGGAAAGCTGCCCTCAGGGAAGACAATAAAAAAAAAAACTCTTAGTATAGATTCTTGAATAGAACATCTCTAAGCAATTACATGGGTGAGAAAGAAACAATAACAATTAGTGTGTCAGTGCTTGTGAAAGCAAGGCTGATAAACTCGTTGCAGTAACACGGTCAAGTTGTTAAGCAACTTGGCTGAGGCAGCATGTAGGGAAGGGGTCTGTGTGTAGATAAATACAGAGGAAGAACTGAGGCACTTAGTCAGCACTGAGCTGGTTCCTTGTTGTAGAATCGTAGTAATCATGTGTATCTGCTGTTGATGTGCTTGCTGTTGATGTTGACTGATCTAATAAAGGTTCAGGTTAAAGAAAAGCTTATGGTGTGCTGGTGTTGGTCTAACTCTCTCAATTCTCAGAGGAGAACTTTTACCAAGAGTTCAACAAGCTGTCCAAACATTCTTTTCTGTTGATTTCAGGGATCTCCCCGCGCCACAGTCCCTTTGGACGTTCGTCTAATTTCCGAGATTCCACTAAGTGTTGAGGCGGTGCTGCATAATTTATTTTATTTGCTCTGGATCCCCCTGGAGTGAACACTGCCAATGGGTGGTGAACAGTGGGACAGGGTCAAGCGAGGAGAAGTGAGGAAAAAAAAAAAAAAAAGCTACATTCGAGAACGCAATATTAGTTCATCTGAAAGTTATGGGGTGCCTCACACACTAATGTGTTCAGTTCCTGCAGAGGGACATGGTATGGACATATTTCAGACTGCTGTTTGACCTACATTTAAGAGGAGAATGAACATGCGCTGATATCATGCTGACAGAGATACTGTATCTCACCAGGTTTGTGGTTTGCTTCAGGAATGGAGATGTGGTGTGTTATATTTAGATCATTGTGGGGGTTGCCCAAAGATATCTAAGTTTGGATGGACACGCAGTATGTGTGTGTGTGTGTGTGTGTATCTGTGAGTGTCTGTGTGTGTGCCGTGACCAAGGCAATGCCCACAGAAACCCAGAGGAGTTTCCTGTTCCATGACTGCTAAATCGCTCAGACCTCTCAGAGAGCAGACAGCTGCAGTGGAGAGTCTTTTCACAACAATCCACATCACAGCAAACATAGCACTTTACTGGCCTGGATGAGACAATGTCCAGAGACTTTCTCGTTTTAACTGCCAAAACTTGGAAAATCTCTAAAAAGGCTTTTGGAACATGATATTGTGTACTGTCAAAACCAGAACCCAATATATTATTTAGATCTTTACAGATAAAACACTCAAAACGTTCACTTCAAAAAGCACTAAAGCTAATAAAATGAGTCCAATTTGAGCTTAATAAACTGTCAAGTCAGGTCAAGAGGCTTTAATTGTCATTTCATCTGAGCACAGGTACACAGTGTAGTGAAATTACGTTCCTCCGGAATCATGGTGCAACATGGAACAACAAGCAATAGACAACATAAAGTGCAAGATTGATGACAGTGCAACATAAAACTAAAACACTAAATAACAATAAATACAATAAATACAAAAGACGAGACAATTTAAAGACAGGACAGTGCAGTACCGATACGGTATAATAAAGTGTATAGTGAGGATAAGGTGCAGAGATGTGTGACATACTGTAACATATAGAACATATATAATCACAGCAGTTACTGAGGTAGAGAGTTTATAGTTTTTGAGAGTGGCAGCAAATATTGCTAATAGGAATAAAGACATTGAAGACAAGTCTTCATTTGTTGAGTGAGTGAGTGTGTGTGTGTGGGTGAAGTTCAGTCTTTGTGTGTGTAAAAGGGGGGGGTGAGTTCAGTTCAGTTTTGTGTGAGTGTGTTGGGTGTGTGGTGGGTGGGGTGGGGTTCAGCGCTGTCTCTGTGCGTTGAGAAGTCTGACTGCCTGGTGGATGAAGCTGTTGCAGAGTCTAGTAGTGAAGGCTCGGATGGGTAGATGGGTAGATGGCGGCACTATTTTTTACGCTGTTATCCTGCTGAGTGCAATGACTGCTTATTGATGCTGCATTGGTAGCAGTTTAGAAAAAGATGTCTCCCTCTGTTGCTGCATGCTGGTAATACACATTTAGTCTGCTGTTAATTTGTGTGTTTATTGTGAAAACTCACTTTGCGATAACAATAAAAAAAAGTTCCCTTTCTCTTAAAGAAAGCAGATCAAAGATTCTTAACTTCGCTAACCAGACACCTCTCTTAAGAGTCCCTCACTTAGGCTAGCACAGTGAGCATCAGAGCACAGCAGAGTTAGCACAGACCACTAACAACACATTGAGCTCCACAATACAGTTCTAAAAAGGAATTTACAGGCTCTCCAAGCTGGAGCATAAGGTTTTAAAAGAAGCCCTGCACTATGTAGGTTTGCCCTTAATTAGTATCAGGTAATCACACAGAAATACAGTCATACTAAAATAAATAAAACATCGATATTCAGTACCAGCCTTGTTAATTACACAGTTACAATCAGAGGTCAGCTTGTTCTCCTGAGTGTAAAGGGTGCTTCAGTGACTGAAAGTACCACACAAAAACACTTTTACAGTCAGGGGTCACCAAAACCCAGTATTCTAGAGAAAAACTCAGTCACACCCATACACACACACACACACAGCAGACCACCATTTCCATTCAGACCCAGACCCACCCAATGCTATACCAGAGACAAAAGACACTATCAACACACCCAAAAGGAAGGCAGATGTGCATCTAGGCCTGTGCCTGACAAACATTACAGACACAGCCCACCAGTGGTCTATAATTTTCTTGCTTGCTGACAATTAAAAACATATTCTTCATGTAATAATTAATTCAATTTTGTTTTTATATCAATACAGGGTGGTACAGAACATGAGAATTTTGTCTATGCTTATTTAATACAATTTAGAAAAAAGATGGAGTCCTCTGTCTGTATTTTGAATTAATTTAACCTGTATTTGTAGGTGTTTGCAGAAAAATGACAAATACAGACTGAATAGAGAAGTTCCACTAGAAAATGATGGGCAGAAAACGTACTTATTTATGTAATTTACAGCCGTTTACCTCTGCTTCCTTTGCCTTTTTTACTGGGCCATTTCTCAATCTGTGTTCTCAATCTGTCTGTATATATCAGTCGAAGTCCAGGTACTTTTTCATTTAGAAGTTAGCAGTTAGCCAAGTTCACTACAAATATCCGGATTTCTTGTAGCTCCTCCCACTTTATCGAGGATGCATGATAGGTGACTTGTGTGGACTTCTTAAAGTCCCAGAATGCACTTTGCAGCAGTATCGGCAGAGGAGGTTATAGTTTTTTTAAAACAGTACTGCTGCTGTGTGATAAAATTAAGTTTAAAGTTATTTTTAGGTGAGAATGTAGTGGTTTACACTTCAGATATTTGGTTTATTTGTTAAGAAAGTGACTATGTGAACATGTACATGTACGTTTTCTAAACAATTCTTTCTGCTACCCTGACAAGGTGAAGTCATCAAGTATCAGAATGAAAGTCCCACGTCCTCCCGTCCACGGGAGTATGCACTCGTGAGCTGCACTTACCAAGTCCGCCCTGCCCAAGTACGGGAGTCCAAACTTGTTCAATCTGTATCAAGAAACAGCAAAGCTCTTTATTATGACCTCCTACTCTGTTGCCATGTTTGTTGCTGTCAGAAACTTTTGACTCTGCACTGCCCTCTAGTGCGTGTATTTTTAATATCCATGCCAATGCATATGATGCACAGAAGTATGTGGACTGTGACCTACAAAGCTTGAAAGTGACAAAACCATTTTTGTACATCAAGAAGTTAAGAAAGACCTTTTCTGCTACTTATCCAAGGCAGATTTTAAAAGAAGGACAAACATAAGTGACTTAATTAATCATAACTGTCATTTTTATATTTGCCAAATCACACCTTAAAAATATGACACTCTACTTTGATACTACTTCTCTTTAGGGACTATAGACACTTTAAAATAGCTGAATACATTCCCTAGAAGTGGTGTCTACAAACATTTGGACGAAATGTTTGATTAATCAAAGCGGGCACCTTTTGTAAGAACTATTCTTGTACCTTCAACAACTTTGAAGGTATCTTCAAGTGCAGTCGCAAAGACTATTAAAAAAGCTAGATCTGACAACACAATGGATCACAAACTACAATAAGTATACAGCCTGTTGAGATGCCCTACTCTCACAAAAAAATAAACAGCAACTGTAAAATAGGATTTTTTTTTGAGCAGAAGGAAAATACGAACAATTACAAAAATCATTGCATGCCAACTGCGGCAAACTTTGGTGCATAACAGCAGCGAAGCATCAACATCACAGAAAGATCATTATCTATGATCTACTGTAAACACTGATCTGCGTCTACAATTATTAAATCGAACCTTCCTTCAGCTTCAAACCACACGGCCACATTTCAGCACCATCTGCTTTCTTGCGCTTGTCTTCTTGGCAAAGGGAGCCCTCCTCAGCTGTGGCTTTTCGCACAGTTCTGGGAGGAAGACCGACTCATCCTGGATGAGCTTAAGTGGAAAGCAGCGAGTGAGACTAAAGAGAATGAGATGAGAAGAGTGTGGGGAGACGAGGACGGGCAGCTGCACTGACGGGATGGTTTCGGTGTTTTATCAGGGTTCAGTTAAACAAAGGCATTTGTTCACAGGGTCACGCACAGCAGTGTGTGCGGATTAACAGATGTGAATCTACATTACACGGAACAGTTCGAACAGTGACGTTATGGCGATGACAAATAAGTTGACTTCTGACCAAGAAGCCACTGGAGGTGACGCAGCTGGAGAAATGATGTTCAATTATGTTTATGTTCTGTATCTGTGTGTATCTGCATTACGCATTAGAGAGAGACGGGCTGTCATAATGAGGAGAAAATGACATTTTCCAGCGTTTTAATACAGTGCAAATGGGAGAAGAATTTGGTGAGTTTTTTTGGTTTTGTGATGAGCAAGCAAGTTCAAACTCCTGAAGCATGCGGTCACCAGACACAGGTGTCAGGGTTCAATGCTTTGGTCTGCCGTGAGGTTAGAGGTCATATGGTTTAGCTGAGGTCACTGATGACTAGCAGCAACTCTTGGAGAGAGCTGGAGGAGTTTTCCCAGGGCAAAGTTCCCAGAGACAATGTCAGAGTCTGGACGCACATCAAAGCTGAGTCACTACCACAAACCTGCGAGCTTTAACTGGTAAAATCTGTCGTCAGATCGCTTATGGTGGCAGTGGAGACCTTGGCATGCATACAGAACAGGAGTGCTGGAAGACATTGACTGTTGTCCCGGATCTTAGACTTGTAGAGTGTAGGTTGTTTCTTTTTCCTGTTTCTTCCTCTTGTACGTGGGTTAGAGTTGTATCCTGTAACTCATGTATCCTCACAGGACAGTGGTTGGAAAAGAAGTTTGAGTTGGTTGCAAACAGAGTGGAAGAAGGTCATCACCAGTAGGGTGTATTTGCGCATTTGTGTATTTGTGTATTCGTCAGCTCTTTCTGCTCCCCAGTACTTCTTCAGAGTCGTGTCACAGCAAAGCGCTGCGCACATCTGGATGGAAAAAGCAGATACCAATTACATAACTCCAAAAGAAGAAGAAGAAGAAAAAAACATGGTCTGAACTGCTGCATTGGGATCCAAATATCTGGAAAAAGAGCTGGATTTTTTTAATGCGGTGGTGCTGTCCAGAAATATTTGTGTTATCATGGCCAAGCTCCAGGAAATCTATTGAGCATGGCTAGTAAACTATAAGAAAGAAATAGCAGAAGAGAAAGGACTGAGTGGCTGCAGCGCACTCGTAATCATGTCATAATCCTTAAAGTATGTATGACAGCCCCCAAAATCCACTGTAATAGCTGGTGTGGTTGAGCACTGTAAAAAAAAAAAAAAAAATCCATAAAACGACCCATGACAAATGCACAAACAAACAAAAAAAAGAGCCAGTACTTGTGGTTTGGCTCCTATTTGAGCAGTATGTGGGTCAGCTGTTCATCATTCCCTATATGTTAAATTATTATCAGGAATGTTTCCCCAAACTTCCACTTAAAGCATTTTCACTTCAACACTTTTCCACTTACGCTGTCAAGCTACGCTTTGGTCAAAAAAACATAATTTGAGGATAATTAAGAGAGAAAAAAACGGCTACACACAATGTGCACAGAGAGACACATATGCACTTAAACATCCACATATGCACTTTTAAACACCCACATATTCACACACATACATATATGCTCCTGCCTGCGTCTCACTCTGGGATTTAGAAGCTCCTCTCTGCTTGTAAAGCTGCCAGCAGACCTTAGCTCTGCAATCTGTATGCGTTTTGCAGGTGTTGAGTGGATGCCTGGATGAAGGGTTGGGTCCGGTGGAGAATTTCTTCTCTCTGCAGAAAAGAGAATTTTCACCAGGATAAGGAAAAGACCAAAATCCAATAGTAAACTGTTATTATACTATTCTATTCTGCTTTATTTAAAGACAAAGCTGAATTTCTCATTAGGGAAATATAACATACTCTTAAGTTTTACTGTGCGTAAGCAGGGTTTTGAAAGTTTGTTTCCTTTCATTTGCACTAGACCTACAATGCCAGTGTTGCTACTGTTAGAAGTAGCAAAGTGGAAAGGGCACTTATTAAACTGCCTGGCCAAAATAAATAAATAAATAAACAAATAAGTAGCCACCTGGATTTGAGTAAGTAATGATCTGGGGTTAATTGCTGCAGTTGGTCAGGTCTAGGTTCTGTCATATTATGTGCTGAAAGAATGAGGTCAGCTGACTACCTGAATATACTGAATATAGACCAGGTTATTTCATCAATGGATTTTCTTCTTCCCTGATGACACGATCATATTCCAAGATGACAATGTCAGGATTCATGGGTCTGGAATTGTGAAAGAGTGATTCAGGGAGCATGAGATCATCATTTTCACACATGTATTGAGAGTTCACCACAGAGTCCAGACCTTAACCTCATTGAGAATCTTTGGGATGTGCTGGAGAAGACTTTGTGCAGTGGTCAGACTCTACCATCATCAATGCTGCAATGCTATACATATGCAATGCTGAAAAATTAATACAGCAACACTGGATTGAAATAAATCTTGTGACATTCCAGAAGCTTATCAAAACAATGCCACAGTGAATGCGTGCTGCGTGCTTTTTTGTCTCAGGCAGTACAGGAAGTTAATTCCATTCAGCATCAAGAGCATTAGTGACGTCTTACTGTATACTCACCACAAAAGTACATTTAAAAGATTCTTGGCTTTATTTTAGAGCTCTTAAGGCGAGCCATCAACCATGCAGTATGATTTAGGGTGTGTCAGTGTGTCTTTGCTATCATAACGACAGGAAAAGTACACTGTGTTTAAAGGCTTGAAGTGCACAAAAGGCATGTACTAATTCCCTTGATTAATTATGTGTGTTTTTGGACGTAACTTAAAATTATAAATTAGCATTTCACTTGTCATTCTTTTTAAGAGCCAGCTGTGCTCTGACAATGAAGCATTGCTATTTATGTGGTGCAGCTATCTAAATGTGTCCAATCCTTTTCACCAGAGGAAACTTACCTGCTTGTTCATTCTGTTTATAATTGATGCAAAAGTTTGCTCAGCTGCCAACAGGCTCGTGCTATGAGTTTGTGCACTGTGGCATGTCTATGTGTGCAAAACATGCGGGAGTGTACACACGTTGGGGATGCACCTGTAACAATTCACTGCCAAGATAGCAATGAACATCTGACTGTTGATGTCTGTCTAGGTTGTATTCATTCAGTGGTGCACCTGTGTTTTCGGAGATGACAAGACAGCAAAATGCAAGAAACACACTTCACTTCAAGATCACCACAGCCATTGCCGTAGATATATTAACATGCTCCTTTGCTATTTAAATTAAGCAGGTGCAAGGCATAAAAATAGACTGTTGATGGGGAGTAGGATAGCAATGAGCATCACGGTGCATCTTGTACTCGTAGGAAGCAAGAGCAAGAATTCATCTTCACAGTGTTAGTAGCATTGCATGATAGGAAAGCCCTAGTTAGAATGAAAGAATTTTAAACAGGACGTTTCCATAACTAGAGGACAAAATCTAAGTTTAAATCCTTTCCTTCTTTAAATCCTTGTCTGCAGCAGATCAAAAAGCAGTTTTGCTATTGATTATGCCAATTTCCTTTGGTGCAATTGTTATTTTGTTTGTAAGAAAAGCAATTTCTTTCATTAAAGCAAAAATAAACATCTTATACATGTCATTCCAAACACATGCCCAGAAAGATCAGTCTTCAGAAATGCTAGACCACTTAATGTGACGTGTATAAAGTGTCTATAAATCAATGAAAAGTTATGCACACATTCTTCTGAATGCATGAATACTTCATGAAGACATCTTTAAAACATAACCCACACAATACGAATGTATAGTCTTTAATGATACACAGACATAAATCATAAATAAGTGTAAAGTGGTTAAGTGGCAGTGCAGCTATGCCTGATATTCTGCGCACACTGGGTGCTCCAATATTTGAGTCTTTCAGAGACATCTGAGTCTTCATAACATCTGTTTTTCAGCACTGTCTGTGTTCTGCCGCAGCGACAAATCAATATGATGACCAAAAACGTCCAGAGGATGACCGATGTCTTCTCACAAATTTGATGACTGTACTTGCATTGCAGTCTGTTTGATTTCCCCTCCCTGTATCAGCTTTCTGGGCACCTTGTAAAACTGAGATACAGCACAGGCAAAACGGGCCATAAAGGATTCCCACGAACACAGACAGCGTGCAGATCTTCTCCCAGGGCTTTAAAGGATCTGTAGAGATTGCCCAAACATATCTCAGATATGCACACACTGCTTTAGGTACAGTGGCATGCAAGCGTCTGGACACCCTTTTGTTATTGTAAAAAGATGTTATGTGAGAATAAGATGTATTAATCTTCAAAAGTTGTGAAATGAAATATTCTAAAACACTTTAAACAAAATCATTGTATTATTTGTACAACTTGTATCATTTGGTATCACATGGATAACTACAATCAACATCTCAGATTTAAACTCCCTTTACTTAATAGAGCTATGGTATGTTCAAGGTCATCATTTAAAAAGGTCAGGTGATGCATATTTTAAAGATATATACTGGTAAATACTCTTACTTCTTAAACTATATTGGAGCAATTGGCTCCTCCAAGCAGCTGCCTAGCAGTCAGACAATTCAAATATTAACAATAGCATATTTTCTCAAAGATTTCTCATAATGTTTTAAAAAAATAGACTTCACAGGATAAGTGAAGGTCAAGTTGAGCACAACAAAAACAGTTTCCATGAAAAAAAAGCTTGTAGGATTGCTAGAAAGGCTACTCAAACCCACAGTTGACTGCAAAAGACCTACAGGAAATTTTGCAGGCTCTGGAGTGGTGGTGCACTATTCTACTCTGCAGCAACACCTTCGCAAATATGACTTCCATAAAAGAGACACCAAAGGAAATCCAGCACTAGAAGTGTTTAAAAGAACATCTAAACGTTAAAAAAAAAGTTTTTGATTTGCTATGAGCAAAGGTTTGTTTGTATGAAAAAAGCTGCTTTTCATGAAAAGAACACTTATCCAACTGTTAAACATGGGGGTGGGTAAATTACGTTTTGGGCTTGCATTGAATGAATAAACATCATCACGTCCGAAAACAAAACAAGTAAAAATGATTAGATCATGAGTTCTACAGCAAAACAATGATCGATCTTTGACACACCTCAAAATCCACAATGAACTTCCTCAAGAGGCGCAAGCTGAAGGTTTCACTACAGCTCTCACAGTCCCCAACCAAAACATCATCAAAAATCTGTGCACAGACTTCAAAAGAGCAGCGCATGCAAGACAATACATAAATCCAACAGAACAAAAAGACTTTCGCAATAATAAATGGGCGAAAATCCCCCGAAGAAAAATTAAATCTCTTAGCTGGCCATGTTTACAAGCTGTGATATTTGCCAAAATGAGTATTACCAAGTACTGCCCTTATTTATATTTTGAACCTTAAAAAATCATCTTGCTTAAAATATTTGAAATAAAGAAATGTGTGATTTTGGAGATCATGTAAAAACTTGAATTATGAGGTCTAAAAACCGGTTTAATAGAAGTTTATAGGACCACATTCTTTGCAAAAACAATGAAAACACAAGGACTATAATTACTGTATTGTTATTATGAGGATGTATATATTTTTTGGCTTCCAAGCTGTCAGCAGCCTATCAATCATGGCCTGTATAGTAGGTCCAAAGATAATTACAGCGTGAACACCAAGCCAACAATAAATTGTTCCCACTGACATTTGCAGTTTTTTTCTGTGAACAGCTCTTAAATTATGTTAAAGAACAAGACGCTTTACTACAGTGTTCTTGATCACATCAGTATGTTCAGAACTGCACAGGAAATTACTGACTAGTACAACCCCAACCCAAAAAAGTTGGGACAGTGTTGAACATGCTGATTTATTTTATTTTATTTTTTTCAGACTCACATTCTCACATTCGCTTAGACTTTTATATAGATACAGTCATTACAGACATATATTTCATGTTTTGTCATAGAAACTTCAATTCGGTTTTTAATACATAGTGCATAGTACATTTTAGTACATCTGCTAATATTTAAGTTAACCATGTTTAGAAGTGGCGTTGACTTCTCTGGGCTCAGACACATCGGGAACAGAACATTACAAAGAAAAGTTTGTAATGATGTCAGACTAATCAGTATTGCAGATATTTGTTCTAGAAGAAATAAACTTTATATTCTCTGGATGAAACATGAAACAGACCATCCAGACTGTTATCAGCAACAAGTCCAAACACTGTCCAGGATCTGTAATTGTATGGGGTCGTGACAGTACATTTCTGTGATGCAGAATTAATGCAGAAATATACACAGAGATCGAAGACAAACACATGCTGTTTTTTTCATGCATTTTTAAACAAGGAAATGCAAAAAACACATGCAGCACACACTAAAAAGGTATGGCTTTTTTGAGCATACTGGCACTGGACTGCCTGCCTGAATTCCTGACCAGTCCCTAATACGAAATATGTAGACAATTTCTGCAATTTTGAAATGTTGCGCATATTAAGACAGGTTTGCAGGAAGAATTGGTAAAATATCACCTCAACTCGTATTAGTAACACAACACCTGATATAATTGGTGCTAAAACATATTTTAAGTGTTATAAGAACAGTAAGAGTAAAAATGGTAAATACTTTTCCACTGCTTTACAATAAAGCTTTATTACCAATGTTGACCAGACGATCACACAAATAAATTGAGTTTATAATGTCTGCAATCAAGTTAATGTCAGAGTACGTGTAAAGAACAGTGCATATCGTCGCTGTCCAATGAAAAACCCTCATCTCCAAACAGCAACTTTACAGAAGAGAGTAAAAACCTTGTAAACTTTCAATAGAAAGAGTTTATTTCAGGTAATTTTTAAGAGTTTTTATTGGTCTGTTCATCAAGAAATTTTGTCGCAGTGTAAGGGACACTTTGTCTGTTCAAATTATGTAGTAAACTAAAAATCAACAAAACAATGTTTTTCATAGGACAGCGATGATATATTTATTTATTTACTTTTTTTATTCGGGGTTTATTTCTTTACCATGGGGACAGAAAACCTGGTTTGTGATGTCGGCAATTTAAAATTAAAAGAATAAAAAGATTAGTTATTTTTTCTTTGGGCTGACATAAAACCCCATGTTTTGTCACTGACTCCAAATTGCAAACAATTCTGGTTTTGATCAATTCACATCAAACCACTTTAAATGAATGTGATCACATCTCAATCAGAAAATGCGTGTTGTTCCCCTTTAACAGTGACCCACCCAACCAACCAACCCGAGTCCAGCTCATCACACTGCCAGACCAAATCAACACAAAAATGAAGCATCTTATCTCTGCAGCTTCATACCAAACCGCCAGAACCTCTGGTATCTGCTGAACTGCAGTGGGAGACCATAACCCAGAAAAGGGGAAAATAAAAATTCTAATGAAAGAATATAAAAGAATGTAATTCTGAGAAAAACTGCAGAATACAAATGTGCATAATTGTTTCTGGCTAAACTTCTCAGAGCTTATTCTCAGTGTTGTCAGATGTGTGTCGCTCCCTTTCAATGTCACGAGTCCTTTCAGTTTATAAACAAACAGCCGCCCATTTTTCTCTTCCCCTTTCATACATAACCATGCCAAGTATGCTTGTGGCTTTTGCAGTTTGTCAAGGGAAACCACAAAAATGCTAAATGTGTCTCATTTTGGGGTGAAAAATGACTGACTGACTGAACGCAGCGCACACAGCACATGTTTAGAGCTGTGCTGTCATAAATCTCTGAAACACATCGTTCTAAATAGCTGCGTCACACATTGAGAATACAGAGAAGTTCTGCTAACACTGAGTCCGTTTGTCTGTCTGGATGCTAAAATCTAGGACATTTGACCAGAAGTTAAAAAACACAAACAGAACCAGTATAACTTGTAATTCTGCTGGTTTTTACCTCAGCTCGGTGTACTGGGATAAGCTTGGTCTGGAAGTAGACTTGTTTTAGTCAACCTTTTCATTATTGTCTGTTAAAAAAAACAGTAGATTAAAGTAGGCAAAACAGTACAACCTGTTCAGTCTTTGAGTTTTTACAGCTTCTTGGTGCAGTCTTAAACATTACAGTCTGCCTGTCATTTTGTCTTCACAAAGCCATAAAACATGCCAAGAGTTTTTTTTTTTTTCTCTCTCTCTCTCTGGCCTGTAATTCTTCGTTTCGTTACGTCGTTAGCTCCTGCAGACAACAACAGACCAACACAGTCCAAAAAAAGCTTCCCTCCCTCACCTTCCTTTCAGCTGAACGTCCAGACGGCACAAATAAAGGCTGTCACACTGTGATTCATCACCACATGTATCGCACTAATTCATCGCTTCACCAGAAGAACAGCTAAAACGGCTCGTAGCTACCAAAACAACAACAACACGCGCACAGACGTTACTATGGACAGAACACTGTGAGCACACGCTCTCTCTCTCTTTCTCTCTCTCTCTCTCTCTCTCTCTCTCTTTCTCGCTCTCTAATGGAGCCGAATCAGGACAGAGGCTGCTCGAGGTTTCTCTCAGTGTTTTCTCATTCCTCATCTGCTCAGCTGAGTTTCCACCTCTCAGAGGACATTAAACTCCCGGTTACATAACGCAGGCCATGCCGTGCCTCGGCCTACGATGCTCTGACTGCTGCAGCAGGAATTTCACCATCCCTTGTCCCGTGTTGGGAAGACAAAACAGCAGAACAGCAAAAACATGCCTACCAACAGCTCTTGCCCAAGACTCGCTGCCAGGGTTCAGTTTAATGATTCGTTCATCAACAGAGGAGAGGATGTTTGAGTCCCTGGGAGATGATGGTTTGCTCCTTATGAGGTCTTTGCATGACAGGCGGAATAGGCGGAATGCCTGAACTGACTTCTTCTCAATGGAAAATTCAATAAAAAATTTCAATGCAATTTTATTTTAATAGCGATTTTTATTTTTTTTTTACAATAAATATGATCTACAAAACAGCTTTACAGAGATCTGGTTCCAGACCCTTAACAAGCGAGTCAAGGCTGAGAGTGGCACGATCCGAGTCCTAAAAATATAAGGAATGAATATTGTGAAGAGCCAGGAGGACAATCTGTCCTCAGCACAAAGTCAGCCACAGACAGTGGAATTATTACAAAAACAGTATTTTTTTACTGCCAGAATGGACAAAACATTGTATGTCCAATAGGAAATGCTTGTAAAATGTAAAGAACACCTGGTGTCAATAAAATATAGTTTAGGAGCTAGAGTAAAATATAGACTCTGCTTTAAAAAGTAGACTAAGGATAGCTTTTGTTGGTTTTGCTGGGTTCAGATGGTCTAAGCTGGTCTTTAATGGGTTTGAAAAGGTGTTGAAAAGTGAATTGGTTAATCAGATCTTGACACAGTGTACACTGCATACTGTTGGAGCTAATAACAGTGAGCTAATGTAATGAGTGGGTTGGATAAAATGACGAGAACAGCAGTGTTATTTTATTTTTGTATTCTGTTTATTGCCGTAGTTAGGTTATTGCACTACGGCACATCTTTGTGTGTGTGTGCGTGTGTGTGTGTAACGAGCGAGGGTTGGCCAACATATCAATGAACATCTGACGGTTAAATGTAGTCTAGGTTCTAATGAGTCAGTTGTGCACCTGTGTTTTCTGTTGCCAAGATAGCAATACACCAGATATTCGCCTGAACACACCTCACTTCCGCTTATGATTTATTCATAAGCGTCTTTGCTATTTAAAGACGCTATGTAAATAGACTGTTAGTGGGGTGTAATATTTAGACATGTTTAAATAAGCTTTTCTCTTTCTCATTTTCAGACTACAGACATCTGTATAACTACTGCCCCGGGCCGGAGTGGAATGTGATGTGTAGAGGATGCTGCGAGTATGATGTGATCCGGTGTAAATGCCCACTTCAGGGCACACCAGTGGGCTATGCTGTTCCCTGCTGCAGGAACGCTCGCAACGAATGTGACCCCTGCATCATTCACCCAGGTAAGCCTTAACTCTTCCAACTCTGAATATGGAATGCAAATTCAGTCTTAATGATGAGCCCCCCTTTTTTGTTGCTCATCATATGTACAGTACTCCTACCTATAAGTGTGAAGGTAATTGAAGGTAATAGGTAATAATTTTCTGTGGCAGTTTACCTTAAACCAAGACCCAGAAAGAAACAGATACATTTCCCAAGAAACAAAATGATGCCCTGATTACATTGTTAAGTGCAACAGTCAGAAGTCTCAGGAGTTTACTGCAAAGGTGCGGGAGTTTCCGCACATAAATGACTGCTCCCTGATGCCTGCAGATCAGATGAAATCTCGAGGAATCTAGCAGACTATTTTACCCAATCACTCGAGAGAAAGAGAAGGAGAGGTAGAATAAGGGCGCTACTCTCGTGTGCATATTCATGAAGCGCATTCGAAACGGAGAGGGTTCTGATTGGCCTGTTCTCTGCAAAGAGTCTGTGAGTCAAACAGTTTTTAGTGTGGGAGGGCAGCATCATGGCTCCCATCAAAACTCATTTTACCTCTGACTACTCTAAAGTATATCCATAACTGGTAAAAGTAAAAAACAATGAAAGTCTCGCCCTCTGTACAGTTTGTCATAGTGATTTTAGCATTGCTTGGGGGACTAAGTGATAGTAAAAGGCATGTTTAGGTTAATATGATTTTATATATATATAATTAATTTTTGCAACTTGAAATATATATATAATAGCCAAAAGGTAAAGTACCTGCATGGCCGGCATAGGAAAGATTACACTTCCTTTTTTCCTTTCCCTTTTGCAGTCAAGGTTTCAGCTTTCATAAAGGAGAGAAAAAAAACATAATGTAAAGGCTTGTTTCAGTGAGCTACCAGCAGTGCATAGTTCCAGATTACACCATGCTTTTGTTATTGCCAGTGATACTCACTCATGCCCTTGCTTTCATCTCATAACTCTCTGCTGATGGGATGAAAACATACTCATACTCTCACTTGTGTTCATCTCATAACTCTTCCTCTCTCTCACTCTTTTTCTCGGTGGATGAGATGAAGATATCTGTTACATCTGTTACGCTGTCTTACTCCAAACTGTTATAGTCTGTCTCATCTGCTGTCTGCTTTCACATCTCTAACTGGATAAATTGTGCTCCTCTGTGGACCCGGGTTTCATTTGTCCCCCTCTGACAATGTCTGCACTGTTTCCACACGTGTTTGATTTGGCAATTAGGCCTCACTTGTAACTGTCAAGTCCATGAAGACTTGAAGGGAGGGAAAACACTGAGGTCATTAGGTGAAGGAAAATTGATTATGATAGCTCAGCTTAAAGGCCTATGTGATACAGGCTGTATGGATGGACCTACTCTATTACTGTCTCATGTTGTTGTTGTTTTTTTTTTGTTTGTTTAGCTTGTTTTCTGCAATTTTTGTTTTACAATTTGTGTGTGTGAGTGTGTGGTGTGTGTTTGTGTGTGTGTGTGTGTGTAGGTAGGGCGTGTGGGGGCTGTCTCTCTCTTTCTCTGTCTCTGTCTGGCTGTATGTGCATGAATACCAGATGTTCTTAGTTAAATTCATACCTGGGCAACTGTTTTACTGAGATTTCTGAAAAAAAAAATATATATATAGTTTTACAATCAGCCTCATAAATTCAAGACTAGTGCACGGTGCTTCACGCAGCAACGCAGTCACTACATCTGATACGAGTGCACGGCATTTTAAGTGTTCAGGTCCTGCTAGAGTTTCCATGTTTCGCTTTGTCTTCAGCCTCAATCCACATGTAAAACCCATTGCCAATTTCCAGAGCTCTTTTCGGGGTTCTGTGAACATGTATACTTCAGGAAGTCAGTATGCACTTACTTGAATGTTCTCTGCTTAGTTAGATGGAAGCTAATGTCTTTAGCAGCTTAGATGGTCATGGGCACAAAAGGGGAAAGCCTGTGGAGCTTGGAAATTGTGGAAGACTTGAAAGATCTGGAAGAAGTTATCAGAATCCAAAGAAAGTTCTAAGGGTCATACTTTTTATATCTCCTCACCATTAGCTCACCACTTTGATAAGTGATTTACGATAAGTGATATTAACACCCCTGATTCCAAAACCTTTCCTTCTTTTTTTCCCCCCTGAACAAAAGGGTGCAGTATATTTGAAAACTGTAAGCGCTGCAACAACGGGACGTGGGGTCCTAGAGACAACTTCTTCATTAAGGGCCAGTACTGTTCGGAGTGCCGTCCTGGGTGGTCCGGTGGAGACTGTATGAGTAAGTTACCTGCTCTATTTTCACTTACATTCCTTCGTGGCATTGCATCATTTTTCATATCGACATTCTACACACAGTGATGACATTTCTGACGAGACTGCCTGTGGCACTTCAGGATTTACATGAAATATTTGTGAGTGACTATCAGATACACTGTGTCTAGACAAAACATGTTTATTGTCTCAATGCAAATTCAGGCCTGGCAGGCAATAGGAAAAGATAAAGAAAAGAACGCATACATTTTCTTTTTTTTTTAAACAGGAGAGTTGGAATTTTACAGTTAAAAAGCTGAAAGGTTGATTTTCACTCTCAAAATGTGATTTTAACTCATTCAGATTTAAATGTTATTTGACATTGTATTTGAATATGTCAGTGTTAACCCAAATAAACCCAATAAATAAACAGAGATTTAATTCAACTCTGCCCATATAAAATCATTATTTGCATAATGGGCACAGTCTTGCCCATCGGGGCTACCTGCCATTGGGTATTCCATTACTTTTTATATAATGGTTGTTTACTTAGCCAACGTGTTGTAGGCTATAAGAGCAAGTTATCATCTGTTCTGTAAATTGTGATAAAGTGTTGGTAATGCACTGAGAACTGCAATGCAGTATTAAAGTTTCCATGCAATGGAAAAAATACACTGGCAGGACGTAAGCAGGGATGTTTTATCTTATAACCTCTCCTGAATAGTAATAATTCAACAATAAATAGTCATATCAGTTAGTTAATCTTCTTCTAATTTCTTGTAACTCTTTTCAGTGTTAGTGTAACAATTTAGGTAGTTAAACAAATACAAATGTGAGTTAAAAGGGAACTCTGGCAAGCTGTTAAATATTAATTGTTAAATATTTTGAAAGTATTGATTTAACTGTGGAAATATATAAACCCTGGGAAAGAGTCGAAATCAACTCTGTGGCAGTTAATTCAACAATTTACTTTTTTTTCTAACAAATCTTTTGTTAAACATGATGTGATTTATTGTTTTTATGTTTTAACTAATTCCTGATGAACAGATGGGGGGAATACGTTGATCAGTGAATGCAGATGAGGCACACATGCATGGATACAGTATATGTTGAATGGATGTATGAATGCCTCACTTTTTTAGCATGTGGTGGTGTGATCAGGAAGAGGCAAGGTCATCTGGTTTTGGAAAGCTACCCAACTAATGCCCGCTGTGAGTGGACCCTGCAGGTGGACCGGCCTTTCACTATAGAACTCAAGTAGGTCCATCTCCTGCCATTTTGATCTGTTTACCTCCCTTCTACGCAACATGTTTCATATTTTTTTTCAAATGGTTTGGTTTAGTTTTGACATAAAACTGATGATAAGTGAATCTACATAAACTTGTTCAACATTAATTAATAAAAAATATATATGTGTGAAATAATAAATGCTTAATAATGGCAAATTGCAGTTTTCTTTTGCAAATTTTAGATGAATAAAGGTGCATTAAACTATAAAATTAGTCTAGGGTTGTAAGGGATATACAGTGTTTACAGCATCTGTTACTGACTGATGTTCATTACAGGGAGCTTTTGCCATGTCTATGTCAGTTATTTATTCATTCATTTGCTTCTTAGCTTTTCAATTCAATTGTACTCTACAGTTTGAAATACGTTAATGATGAATGTGATTAAATGTGATTAATATAGATGAATTCAACTCAAAGTATGTGATTAATTACATATTTTTTAATCAACTGTTTTTTTTTTCTAAATTCTCACATTGGAAGTACAGTAACATGAAATGATCCAAAAGTCACGGGACAGGAAATTGCATCAAGTCTCATGATTTTGACAATGTCCAACTCAGGCCTGCTGAACTGAATGTGGATGTGATTTCTCCCAGACATCTGTCATCTGTTCGCACAGATGATTATGTATAATTTTTTAGGCACATGCTGTCGATCACAATCATTACCACCCACTTCGTATGTACTTTCGGTACACATGTGACACACTGGAAATCAAGGAACGTTAAATAAGCCTTGCAACTTCCACCTACTATTAGTCTCTACTTAGCTTCTCCTACACTTCAATGATGATCATTTTCCACTCATATATATATATATATATATATATATATATATATATATATATATATATTTATATATATATATATATATATATATATATATATATATATATATATATATATATATGCAACTGTATTAAAACCCACTACTGTGACGTTCTTTGAAATGCAGGCCAAAACGGTTTACAGGCTTAAGCGTGTGAATGTGCGTGTGTTGGGTGGAGAGGGCGTACATGCATCATTTCCACACAACACTCCAAAAAAGCCTTTGAAAGTAGTGTGCAGACAAAAAGAGCCACTCTCCCTAATGAAGCACCTCAATAACACACCGCAAATAAATGTGACAGACTTCAAAATCAGTCTCAGCTGTAAATGAAATAAGAGCCCTTTCTTATCCATATTACTTCATTCTACAAATGATGATGGATTAATGGAAAGTTATGACTCCTGGCGTGCTCAGACAGAGCCGTGCTGGCAGGGAGCTTTGTGCATTTACTACTGTTGGCAGGGTCTGATTTCTTAATACTATAATGATTAACTAGTAACAGTTCTGCCCACTCTGCAGAAGCAGACGCATGTTCTGACCCATGTGGACCACTTGTGTTCCAGCTGTACCTCCTTAACCATACAGACAGTTCTGCATGTAATGCAGAGTTAGGGCATGGCAGTGTGCCAGCACGTGCGTTACAGTGAAAGCTCCAGACCCTCGGCCAAGTCTGGTTAACCCTAATGTACTACAGTCTTTTCTATTTACAGTAATACCTTTGAAACTCCAGCACTTCCACATGAATGGAAAAAAGTGGAATTCCACAATTCAATTACTCTTAAATACACTTTTACACATTTTCACCTAATTACATAGTGGTTTTGCATTGGATTGTACACTATTATTTAAAATACTGTACAACAAAAGGCCTTTTACCACAGTTTTAAAATGTGGATGAATAATGTGTTGCATGATGCATTACTACCAGCTTCAGGGATGTACTGTCCTTTTTAGTTTCAAAAACTGGGTGCAAAGGGTGTTAGGATATGTGTATTTGTATAGAACCATCACAGTATGGAGCTACACTTGCAAGGAGAATAAATCTTGTTTGCACCCCCCCCCTCCTTCCTCTTTCATTGTTCTCACATATGAATTTGAAACAAATAAAACAAGTATTTTACAAAAAATTAGACTTTAACATCATTTTATGACACTTTGAGCCCTATCGTACACCCTGTGCAAAGTGCGTCACCATGCCCTTAGCTACCTTACAGCCCTTCAACAGTCTATTTTCACGCTTTGTGCCTGTGCTGTTAAAATAGTGTTGGACTTTAGGAATAAATCTACACTGATGGGCGTGGTTGTCTGTGTGGTGAGGTGTGTTCAGTTTAATTTCTTGTATGTTTCTATTTTGGAGGCGAAAAACACAGATGCATCACTGGCTAAAGTGAACCTAGACAACTGTCAATCATCTAGACAACAGTCCGTTCCGATAGGTGCGCCACGCACCCAAACTCGTTAAATACACACGTGCTTCAGAGCACAAACTCTTCTTTTTACTCAACAACAAACAGAATAAAGAATAAAATAACATTGCTGTTCCCTTAAATGAGCTGCTGGTGCATCTTCACAGTATGAACATGCAGGTCAGTCCCTCTGCTGAGATGCACAAAGCACTGCATTGTTAAAATTTAAACGCGCCAAAGTCAGAGCTCCCCTGGCTCTTAAAGGGAATGACAACTGGCACACTGATTGGTTTATTTTATGTTCTGCCCAAAACACACCAGTAATTAATGAAGAGAAAAGAAGTACATGCCTTTTCCTCGTTTTGAGCTGCGCAAGGAAAGTTTTTTGCGCCCTCACGATACCAAAGACACACCGACACGTCCTAAATCAAGCTGTGCAATACACAATTGACCGGTGCGCTATAGATCACTAAAATAGGGTCCTTTATGTCTGATGTTTTTGCTGATCAGTCAAAGTGTGCCAGTGTTCCCTCATGTCTCATGTTCTGTTGGACATGAAGCCCAAAGTTTGTGGGACAGTGGACTAAAATGAACAGAAGCTCAAAGAGGCCAGTAAAAAATGACTAAATTAAATAGCTACTATCATTAAGGCAAATAGTTTTGTGGCCATGTGTAAGAGAAAGAGAAAACTCATTTTCTGTCTGAGAAACTTACAGAAACTTATATCAACCGATTTTTGTATTGAACCTCCGCTTCTTTTCTAATGCAAAAGTTCAGCTAATGTTTAAAATAAATATCACCTTCTGTTTCTTGTAAATGTTGAAACTGGAAATCTGTATAAGTAGATTTCTTAGCTCAAAAAACACTATATAAAAAGACTGTAATAATACTGTAATAAAGGTTTTCACATCCTTTTAACACTCACAAAAGACTTATTTTCTGCAGAATTCACCCTTCAGTGAGACAAAAAGTCTAGGAAAAATGTCAATAAGGCTGATATTAAAAATGCTTGCCAAACTAAAAGCAAAAAAAATCCTTAAAAACAGCAAAAGGCTATTGACCCTGTGGCTTTCAAACAGCATCCATAATGTTATTCTAATCCAATTCTGTGGTCCTCTAAATGTGTGTGGTGATGGCTTGAGTGAAAGCGTGTGACCGCTCCCAATAAAACGCTGCTCACATCGAAAAGCCCAATTAGAAGGGAACAGCTGTCTGCTGAAGCGGGTTGAAAAGGGCACGCCACTCTTAGCTGACTTCAATAATAGACATCATCCCTTTCAACCTTACAGCATCTGCATAACATTCATGAAATACATACAGTTTATATCATGGCGTGGCAAGAGTCATTTTTTATTTGGTGTGGCGTATTTGCACACAACACTCTGATGAGGCTTCCCCAAAAAATATCTTTGATTTGGAAAACCTATAGGCATCAAAGGCATTTTTTTAAATAGAGAACCTTAAAAACATACTGAGTCAGGTATTCCACAGCAGGTTCAGACCTGGGCTAATTGTGCCTGATATCACTGTAATAGAAGCTAATGTGTTAATCATTGCTAAATTGATCTTGCTTTACTTTTGCTTTACTCGTGAACAATTGCCCCATTTAGCACCATCCAAAAGGAATTGCAGCCCTGTTCCCAGCAAGCTCTCTGCACAGCCATGATGTCAACTTCAAATTATGGGCTAATAGCTCGTTTTCTACCTTAATGTGTCTTGCAGACAAGGTACAAGTAGAAAAACACATCGCCTTAGGAATGTTGGTTCGATTTCAGAAGGGAACAATGCTTATGAAACGGTTACTTAATTTCCTGCAACACAGAAAATAAAATGCCCAATTCTCACCTTCATTAAAACAAGCCATTCGTGGAAAAAGGAGCAATGGCTTCTCTGTGCCATTTAACACATTGCGTGTTTGGGATGCTAGCTGGTTACTAGCCCTTCTGCTGCAGTAAAACAGAGAGGAAGAGAAGGCATAGAAAAGAAGAGCAGGACTGTGCCAGCATGGCAGAGCCAGGAAAACATTGCATGAACCCCCCTCATTTTTAGGAAACAGGACACACTATTCATCTCCAAGGAACTGTAATGAGGTAATATAAGCCAATGATACGCAGAGCCTGGTTTTATACTCTGTGACTCAACTTAAACGATGGAATAAAGTTCCAATTTGTCACGGAATTTTAAAAAGCTGCTAAATAGCGGATGCTTTGTGGGAGCAGTCCTATTAAAGGACTGGAATAATGATGAGACTCTGAATGGCCTGAGAGCAGATGTCGTGCTCTTGCTGTCTCTGCCTCCCATTTAACCGCTTGATGTCTCTTCCTCTGTATCTCCTTCTCTCTCCGAGACAGGTTCATGATGCTAAGCCTGGAGTTTGACCACAGCTGTCGCTATGACTTTGTGGAGGTTAGAGACGGAGACAGTATAAACTCTCGGGTGATTGGCCGCTTCTGTGGAAACGAACGCCCTCCTCCCATCCAAAGCACTGGCAATTCACTGCATATATTGTTTGTCTCAGATGGCTACAAGACCTTCGATGGATTGTTTGCCATCTTTCAGGAGAACTCAGGTAAGACAATATGAAGCAAATGAGGAGTTTAGAGTAAGGAGCAGAATTTTAATGGCAGAAAAATGCACTCAATAATCCAATCATAATTCTCTCAGTCTTTAAGTGGTTATGTAAACAACACAGAAGGCGATAATGCCAGGTCCAGTAAGTGAAAAAAGTTCCTAAATGTCCTTCAAGATAAATAAAGTATCCATCCATCCATCCATCTAAAATTGCAGAAAAGCTGCACAACCAGTTTAATCAAAATGCTGGATGCATAGGATCCTCCAATATCTTAGACTTATCTTTAAGCCTAGAAATCCATTACAAAATCTGGACAATTCTAGCCATGACTGTTACAGAGCTAATTTCTGCCATTATATTTAAAAATGGACATTTCAGATACACAGACACATGTTTGTTCAAATAATCTTTATTAATTCATTAATAAACTGGTTTGTTGCTTTAAAGTTAATCACTAACATGAGAAAAGTCAACATTGCATCAAAATAAAACTAGTAATAAGAATTAATATAATGTTTAATGTTTAATATTTGGTATTGATATTGGCCACAACTTTGTTCAGGTGTGCTTTAGCAAACTATTTTAAATATTTAATCTAAAAATGAAGGGAACCAAACTGTGGATCTGTGGATATTTGCTGTGATAGGTAATATCCATGTTTTTATTCAGTGGGGAAATTATTGTGTTAATTTGGGTGGACTTTTATTGACTGGTTTCCCTCCAAAATGGCAGGAAGTGACATCACAACACTTCCTGATTGGTGCTATTTAAGGCTGTGCAAGCTGTTTGGATGGGTTTTGTTTGAAAGCTGTTTAAGCCTATTTGAATTATTACTATGTGATTAGTTTTTGTTAAGCAACTTACAAACAGTAAAGTAATGTTAATATGTTTGATAGTGAAAATGGCTTAAATATTTAGGGGTTTTTTTGCACTTTAAGAACTGCACTTTAAAAAACATCACCCTTTTGCATCTGACCCAAAGCATCCTCCCACATTGTTTTGCTGGTCCATCACACAGACAAAGCCAGTCACAATCATTACCTAAGCTTTCCACTGTGGGTAATAATGCCTTCTATGATGAATTCTTAGGAAACTTAGGAAATGGAATGTCTCTTTTATGTGCCACCAAAGATTAGGCCTCACTTAAACTCCCAAAATAACACCTCACAACTTATGCAGGTATAAGTGTTCCCAAGCCCTCCTCTGAAGTAACACTTCATAATTAATTTGCAAACTGCTATCCCATGAATTTTTGTATCTCAGTGTACTGAGGTAATGTAAACACACTCAATGATTTAGATTGGGATCAAGGGGATAAAAAAACAAACATATGTAGTCCATTAGCAGATTGTGATTTCATTTAAATAAATCCTGAATATGCAAAATCAAAATTCTAATTGTGATAATGCTTTTGTTTGTTTGTGTTTGTTTATCTAGCATGTACCTCCTCTCCCTGTCTGCATGATGGTACCTGTATATTGGACTCCTCTCACTCCTACCATTGCGCATGTTTAGCTGGATACACTGGCAGGAGATGTGAGCATGGTAAGTGATCCATTACCGCTGTTCACACTAATATCATCATATCATCTTACACCTCCTCCAAACACTGAAATTATTATTAGAATCAGATCAGGTCTGCACAAGGCTGATCTTCTAGTGCAGTGGTTTACAAACAGTAAAGTTTCATTCTTTTTCTGTTTTGCACAGTAAAATTTCTTCCAATATATAAAGACGTGGAATTAAATGTAATTTAATATGTGACAGATATCATTAAAATTATTTGCAAAACAGTGATATGCTAGATGGTGGATTATCTAGATAATTCCATTAATATTAGTATAAGGTATAAGATGAAGTAGATGAAGAGTGAATCGACATCTTATTGTACGAGTTTTCCCACCAAGGATAAACATAGATTTAAAGCAGATTAAAAACATGATCTTTCACAACAAAAAGTCTACCCATCAAATCAATACACTATGCTGATTGATGCGCTGCATATGTTTGTATCTGAAATGCTCGATTCAAATTTCTTAAGAGCTGTGGAACGTTTTGTGGTGGATTACTTTTTTACAAGTTTGCAAAAGGTTGGGAAGTCCAGTCCTAGCAGCAAAACAGTTCTATTTCCTCTAGTAAATTAAAACTGGCAGACTATGTATTTGTGTGTTTTGTGATGCCAGTGGAAAAGCCACTGTGATTATGCCTGGACCACCATCCACTGGTCCAGACTCCTTCTCCCTCTCTCTCTCTTTTTCTCCCTTATATTTTTGTGTGCTTGGACCCTGACACGTGTTTCTAAACCAGTTACAATACCCCCGACTCCTGTGAACACAGTCTGGCACATTTATATTTTGGGACTGGTGGTCTCATTTTCGCGGCTAAATTTGACTCTATAAATCTCATGGTAAAACAAACCCTCCCTTTTTATATGAGCTAGCTTTTTCCATGCACATAAAATCTGCAGGAGGAATTTCATACCATATTCTGAGTGCATATATCCTTCATTCCCGTGAGGTATACTATAGGCTGTCAGGTTTAAAGCTTCCCTGCATTTTGGAAAAGATGTGGACTTTAACTCTTTTACTGTGCGCTCACTGTAGCACAGCATAATTTACTCATTACTCATGTTCACTTCTGATTGCAGCCAAAAACACTTCACAATAAAGACCATTTTAACAGGATTTGATAGACAAACACAATGAATAATTACTTGTAGCAAATCAGTAAAAGCTCTTTTCTTCTTCAGTGTGATGGTCCAGCACTCTCTGGAGCCACGTGCAAGCAGCACGGGGTTAGCCAAGCCAGGGTTAGGGTTGAGGCCGGGTTTGGGTTTGGAGGAGCAGGGTGTTGGTTTGTGGTTAGGATAGCTTTCATTTTATCACTTCACCACAAGACTGGCTTTTCTGGGAGTTTAAACTGGGTGGGTTATTCTTCGCCTGGCGTGTCGGGGTCATGCTCTTTCCATGCTGGATATTCAATTCAAATTCTCCCAAATTTGAGGTTTGAGAAAAGAAAAACAAAGAATCATAAAGGGAACTAAGTAAGCTCTTTTCCACTGGTTCTGGAACTAGTTCTTTTCAGGCTGATAACAACCTTGGACCGTTTTTGCAACAGTTTTAATGGGACCAAGGATATGTCACTTCCATTTCACCATTCCACCATTATATTAGGAGTAAGTCCTCAAAACATTAAAATAGTACTTATCCACTTAGCCTGGACATCCCTATAATTTTGGAAAGCAGAATGATGTATTTCACTAAAAATATTTTTTCTACAACAAACGGTTGTAGAAATATGTCAGTTAATTCGCTTGCATTACTGCTACTGATGTTGAAGTTACACCAAGAACACATTTAAAAGGCTTAAAACTTGAGTTTTAAAGCTTTAAAAATGATATATGCAGTTCTAAAACATCGGATGCTGTTCTTTTTAGAAAAAAGGAATACAATGTTCAGGATAAAAAGTATAAAACATTTAGGTTGTGACCAAAATGGCTCCATTTTTGTGTGTCCGAATTGTGAAGTGGATTATGAACGTAATTTTGAGGGCACTATAAACTCCCATAATGCATCATGATTTATAGTAAACATCGCTGCTTATTACACAAGCTGAGTGTCCCAAAATGCATTATGAGTCTCGCTACTAAGCTAAGAGACCGATGAACAAACAGAGCAGCGAGCCATCAGGGTTGCCAGATTGTTACAAGTGAAAGAGATAAAACCAAGTTACTGGGTGAAATGTGTGAAATCCAGAGAAACATATCAATTGTATTACAGGGTTTATTCCAACCTGATCTTAAGTAAAATACCTTAAATATCAATAATTACAAAAAATATATATTTTATGTTATTATGTTTGTATTGTATATGTGTTTTGTGCATTGTATGATATGACACAAGAACCAGAAAAAAAAGTAATTACAGTACCTAAAAATAAATTGCAAGCAATGAAACTACAAATACAATAAATACTCATACATATTGACCAACACAAACACTGCTTATTCAAATCTCCATCAGCAGGACTTAAAGCTCTGGCTCTGCAAGGTTATACACAGTATCTGCAACACTGGAGAGTTAAATTTTAAAGTCTTAACACTTGGTAGTTTTGTCCTCTGATTGCTTCTTGCTCCTGTACAACTAGAAACACCCACAGATGTTGTCATGGTTTGCGAAAAAAAAAAAACAAAAAAACAAACAAAAAAAACATACTATTGTTTGGTTCCAGCTGGGAACTAACTTCCCAGGTGTGTGAACCGGAACAAAACAGGTTCCACATTGGTGGAAAATGGCTAAGAGAGGTCTAGTTTGTTGTTTTGAGCTTTGAATATTACTGCTGGAACAATCGTCAGGTTCATTCTTTAAAGTTGCTCAACAGCATGAAAAAATAAGTGCCTTGATCAGGAGCCTACAGTCATCTATCATGCTTGTCCTGCATGTTCTCTCTTGACATAAGACATAACATCATCTTGGTCTCCAAATCTGCGTCTGCTGGGCATTATTTCAGAGATTACTTAACTCCATTCCATCCTTCAGACCTAATCCCCACAACAGCCACATAATACCCTCATAGAAAAGTCTGCTTTATCCCTACTGTATACAGCTGTTTCTCCGAAAGCTCTTTCGGTAGTGACTTCTCCTTCCTTTCCAAGTTAAACGACTTTTCCAATCCGAGCCTTCATCAAGTGACTGCTGGCTAATGACTCACTTTAATTGGATGTTGTAATTGAATGTTGCTGTAACCTAATTGTGGTTGTGTGATTTTGTGAGCTGCGAAGGGAATTATAGGAGCCCGGGGCTTTAAGCTTTTAAAGTTTGGGAGGTGTGATTTATATACTTTCGCTCATACAACCCCCACGACACAACACACACACGCACAAACAGTTATGTAAGTAGCGCAGGAGGATCGCTGATGGGAGAAAGGCGGTGTAATGAATGTCTCGTCGGAGTTGACGGAGGAAATCTCAGCAGAGAGCATTCCGATCAGGCTGAGAAGATGACAGGAAACACAGCGTGTGGCGTGCTCCCAGCACATGCAGGTCAGAGTGTGGAGGCCGGCTCAGGCCACAGACGCAGCCAAGCTGCTGTCGGAGCTGAGGATGACACTGAACTGCTGCGCTGGGCTGCTTATTAGAATCGCTCATTAATAACCGGAAACGGTTATGCAAGATGGGGTAATGTGGGCATATGGTACACTTCAACCCACAGTATCTTCAGCACGTCTTCTGTCTGCTGGACAGAACTGTGTTCATCAAGAAAGCAATTACAGTATAAATTATTGGACCAATTAAAACAATAATAATTACAACAATTTATTATACATTTAAAATATATGAAAAAAAAACAAAGTAAAAATATTCATTTTAGTTGTGAATTAACTTCTTAATGGACATTTTTTAATTAATTGAAATTAATGTAATATTTATGTCTCTATTATGTCTCCTACTAAAGTACAGGGGTTGGACAATAAAACTGAAACGCCTGACATTTTAGTGTGGGAGGTTTCATGGCTAAATTGGAGCAGCCTGGTGGCCAATCTTCATTAATTGCACATTGCACCAGTAAGAGCAGTAAAGGTGTAAAGGTTCAATTATCAGGGTAAGAGCACAGTTTTGCTCAAAATATTGCAATGCACACAACATTATGGGTGACATACCAGAGTTCAAAAGAGGACAAATTGTTGGTGCACGTCTTGCTGGCGCATCTGTGACCAAGACAGCAAGTCTTTATGATGTATCAAGAGCCACAGTATCAAGGGTAATGTTAGCATACCACCAAGAAGGACGAACCACATCCAACAGGATTAACTGTGGACGCTGTAAGAGGAAGCTGTCTGAAAGGGATGTTCGGGTGCTAACTCGGATTGTATCCCAAAAAACATAAAACCACGGCTGCCCAAATCACGGCAAAATTCAATGTGCACCTCAACTCTCCTGTTTCTACCAGAACTGTCCATCGGGACAATAAATTATTGTAGTCTAAAACCAGGTGTTTCAGTTTCATTGTCCAACCCCTGTATGTTCACATATTTTTTTTATATATTAAAATAAAACAGATGTAAAAGGCAGAAAATGGCTAAATATCGCAAGACATTTTTTTTCACCTGAATGTGGTAATCAAGTGGTTAAATATGATATCAACTTCAGTAGAAATGTAAAAACGCAACTAAACTGTGTTTAAAACCAGATGTTTATTTAATTAAGTGATGACATACCAGAAAAAAAAGAAAATAACATATTTAGCTCTACACCCTGTCAGGGGTTCGGTGGGCGACGTCATATTGGCTGCGTCCCAAACCACACACTTCTATACCGGTACTTTACATATGAGACTAATGAAGGCACTTCTAATAATGGCTTTTACATACCATTTAGTGTTGCAGTATGCGGTTTGGAAAGCAGCCAGCAACTACAGTCCTCATTAAACAAGCCACCACCCACTCAGCTCTTATCTAATGTTAGGGGAACTGCATGTTCTACTGAGACTTAAAAGTGCTCTACTGAGGATATAAATACAGGTTTACACCCCTCCATCATTGTTCACACCACTTACATTGAGTGAGCCTGTTGACAAGTGAGTGTGATGTCATCTCCAGAAAGCTGTGCATAATAGTACTTAATGAAAACGCTTGTGAATTCACACTTTCAAATGTGCAGTGATATTTCTATTTTTAGAGTTTTTCATACGTAAAACAAGTTGGCACAACTTGAAGTTTCTGAAATAAAGGTCAGATTTAGAGGCAAGTTTCAGACTTTGAAATTACACTGTATGTCCAAATATGTCTAATCTAATGAATGCATTCAGATACTTTAGGTTGCACCTACTGAATGTTGCTGAGCCAGATGTGCAAATGCACACACTCCCACAGCCTGACTTATTTCTGTGGAGAAGTACTGCTAATGAAATAGTACTTTCTGAAGCTGAAAAAACAAATTAACCTGCTAACACTGTGCCTAATGCCAGCTGTCTGTTAGAGGAGTATAAAGCCCCTTTGGGACTGAGATGTGGAGTAGGGCTATAGTCGACATAATAGTCGACATAATCAACGACGTCGACTATAAAACTTTGTCAACATGGTATCCTATTCTTGAGGTGTTTTTAAAGTGTGATGAAATGTGATGGAGCACAGTACAGGAGGTGCTGTGGAAAAAAATTGCAGGTAGGAGTGATGTCTAACACACCAGATAGCTCATTTACCATGAGCTGCAGCTTCACCAGAGAAGTTTACTAAGGGCAGGGTTGCCAGGTCTGGTAAAAAAAAATTCCAGCCCAAAGTTTGCCTAAAATCCATTCTTCAGACGCTTAAACTAGTGCAATATCTAAAGTTTGCCACATATGTTTACAACACAACATTTTTTGGCAGCTTCAATTTACATTGAAGACATATATGTGTTCTTGAATTTTCCTGAAAATAACATTCAATTTCCTTTGGGAAATCCATCCATTAATTATCCAGCCTGTGTACATTTCTCCTATAATTTATTTTGCTTTTAGGTTAATATGTATGTAAAGTATGTCAACTATAAAAATGTCCAGCAAAATTAGTCTAGGGCCCTACATTTTTAGCTGTCAATGTCATGACAAAGGCATGACAAAAATAATTGTGACTAATTGTGACTCACTAATCGTAAAAATAATCAGCAGGTTAATCGACTAATAAAATAGTCATTAGTTGCAGCCCTACTGTGGAGCAGAGGAACTGGGTTCTATAAAACAATGAGCTGACTAGCTGGGCTTTCGGTGGGGTGGTGATTATAATCAATGTTCTGACCTTACAAACACTGCTCTTAATGAATTCAAACAAATGCTCACAATAATGCTTCAAAATCTAGTAGAAAGCCATCCCTGGACAGTAGAGGCAATTGCTTCAACAAAAGCAGCGTACTTTTGATTTCAGAAGAAACAATAGGCAGAATGAACAGGAATCTCAATTATTTTGTCTCATTGTACAAATGTGTCTCTTTATCTTATTTTGCTGTTCACTGAAAATGTCTATTTTAACCAACAGTGCTGGAGTGCAAGAGGCCTCCAATGCCAGAACACGGCTCGATGGAGAGTCTGGATGTCAGGGTTGGAGGTCAGGCTTTGTTCCGCTGTGATGCAGGTTTCTCCCTCAAGGGCTTCCGCATGTCCACATGTCGGCTGGATGGCTCGTGGACCACGCCGACTCCTCTGTGTGGTGAGCGAATGGTGAAGGGGTAGACGCAAAGACTGCATTTAATATGCCTGTAATTAAAGCAGTAGTTACTGATCTAGACTGTGTTGGAAACTTAGCGTAATGATAATGGAAAGACAAAATCGTGTTTGTCACTGTAAATGTTTGCATTCCTTTACATGACCACAGTGCAATGATGGACTTAGAGCAAGCAGCATGCATGTGTTTGACATGCTCTGTAATTCCATACTGAAAACTTTCCAACCAAGAATTTCCCTTAGGATGGCACGTACAGCTCAGATAATTACACCATGTCTTCTTTTCTCTTCAGTGCCAGAAAAGAACTGTGGCATACCTCCTAAGCCGGCATATGGAGACCATTTCCTGGTCTATGGTCCCAATGATGTGCTCATTGCCCTGCAGTACTTGTGCTATAGGCCATATGCACTGATTGGAACTCCTCAAAGGACTTGTCTGGGCAACAACACGTGGAGTGGAACAGCGCCCATCTGTGTCAAAGGTAGACTTTCATTATGATATCAAGATAACGCAAACTTATCCTACATGATTTACTTCATTAGAGTGCAGTGAGCACTTTTATAAGCATTACATTTACAACAAATGTAAGTTAGTTAAATGTATGCTTGTAAGCTAATAAAACAATTTAAAGAGTACAGCAACATAGAGAGTCAGTTCTTAAATAGGGATTAAGTCTAGTCCTGGACTATACAGCACTGTGAATGGATATTTCCTATTGAAAAGACATTGTTTTCTAAGACTAGGACTGAATCCTTGTCTGGGAAACCAATTTATAAAGTTTGACTTTGGACTTTAATGCCCTAAAATTTTAACTGAACTTTATTGCTTCTCATCAATCATTGTGTCATCTTAGTTATGCCTGGCTTAAGCTTAAGGTCCAGATTCACATTCTAAACCAAATAGTTGGGAATGGATGGATGCTCTGTTTTGTACATTTATTGCAGACTGTATGAACCCAAGATATTTCATTTTTTTTTGTCTGCGCAACATTTCATTTTATTTGTTAGTATGCACCCATTCCTGAATTTTAGGCCTGCAACACGGTCAAAAAAGTGCATAGCCCTATACCTAGCATGGCCTGTCTGCAATCCTGACCAGAGCCCAAAAGAAAATATTTGACCGTTTTTTTTGCAGGAAGAATTGGGACAAATTATCACCTGCAACACTTCAGCACTTTATGATCTGAAATTTATTCATATAAACAAATGAAATGAAAATTACCAGGTGAAACATGAAATATCTTGATTCATACTGTCTGCAAGGAAATAAAGTCAATGTAAAAAAAAAATAAAAAAAGCATTTCTTTATCATCTGCATTATCCATACTGTCCCAACTTTTTCTGATTTCTGATTTGTTTTACAGAAGAGGAGATCATTCCATTTCCAGATAAGGACAAAGACAAGAAAGTTGAAGAAATCGGAAAAGACTTTATTGATAAGACTGGTCAAGATAAAGAAAAAATTCCGGATATAACTAATATTTATATAGAGACTCCAACAAGTGAAAAGGACAAGACTGGACAAGTTGAAAAACTTGGTGAAGACAAAGGACAAGAAATTGGGAAAGATGTTGGAAAGGACCCAGGCAAAGACATTGGGAAGGACCCAGGCAAAGACATTGACAAGGACCCAAGCAAAGACATTGATAAGGACCCAGGCAAAGACATTGGGAAGGACCCGGGCAAAGACACTGATAAGGACCCAGGCAAAGACATTGATAAGGACCCAGGCAAAGACATTGGGAAGGACCCAGGGAAAGACATTGGCAAGGACGCAGGGAAAGACATTGGCAAGGACCCAGGGAAAGACATTGGAAAAGACCCAGGGAAAGACATTGGAAAGGACATATCCACTATTGCTAGCAAAGATAAAACTACCGGCAAAGATCCTGATGACAGCATGAACACAGTCAGAAAGAAAGATTCAGACAATGGGAAACACGGTCAGAAATACCTAGGCAAAGACAATGATCTAGAAGGCGAAGACAATGCCGTAAAAGACCCAACAAAGGATCTGGACATAAACACTGTGGATATTGTACTAATTGATGACACAAAGAATCTTTTCATTGATGGGGACATTAAGGAAACTATACCAATCATACCCAAAGCTCCCGAAAAGGACAAAAAAGAAACCGCAACCGATGTACCACAGTTCACGATAGTCAGTCTAAAACAAGATGAGAAAGACAATGTGCTTTATACAATAAACACCTCCGGCCCTGGCAATAACACAGAGCCTGTAGATAGTAATGACATAGAGGGAGACCTGGAGACGCTGCTGCCAAAAGAAACCGTAAAGATCCAACCCAAAGCCACTGAAGATAACAGCACAGTCAAAGCCATTGTGCCAACTATGAGTCCAGTGACTAAGAAACATTCAGTCACTGAAGTGACACAGCAAGGTGGGGCCAAAGAGGAGACCACAGAGTCTGTCTCAGAAACCCAGTCTAGAGAGGAGCCCCCTGTTAATTCAGGAGCTGAAGATGAGAGACGACACACAGAGAAGGAGAGAGGAGCAGAGAACCTCAGCATCGTTGGTAATCAGCACTATTCAAACTTAACCCTGTTAATGTTATAATTAGCCAAAATACACAACTGCAGTGTTGCCCCAGAACTAGGAGGCAAATGTACCTAACTAGTAACACATAATCACAAAATACTATAGTAGTAATTATCCTGAAGCAATTTGTATTCCGGTTAATTCATACTCCGGTTCAGATATAATATAGTATAATATAGTACTCACACTTAAGTATGAACCTAAACAGGCACACCAGGACCTTTCAGGACCCCTGAAAGGAGGTGGTCTCTGTCCAATCCCAAAAAAGCTGTGGAGCTTCTGCTTCATGTTAAACGGAAAAGAAATATGCACTAATCCAAATCACAGGACCTTCTTCCTGTATTTACTGAGCTGTTTCTGTCTCAAACAAACTACTGTGTAAATTTCCTTAGACTACATTTTGTCTTACAGTGTCAGGAACCACATTAGCAGATCTATTTAAGGAAAGTGGAATAATAAAGATGAGGGATTATTTGTTGTATAGTTGACTGGTTAAGATACAGATCTGGAAAAAAAGAGACCACTTAAAAATTGAGTTTTTTGTTTTTACCAAAATGAAAATATAATCAGGAGGAAGATAGATGATCACAAGCCATCAAACCAAGCTGAAAAGCTTGAATTTTCACACCAGGAGTGGCATAAACTTATCCAAAAGCAGTGTGTAAGACTGGTGGAGGAGAACATGCCAAGATGCATGAAAACTGTGATTAAAAACCAGGGTTATTCCACCAAATATTGATTACTGAACTCTTAAAACTTTATGAATATGAACTTGTTTTCTTTGCATTATTTGAGGTCTGAAAGCTCTGCATCTTTTTTGTTATTTCAGCCATTTCTCATTTTCTGCAAATAAATGCTCTAAATGACATTCTTTTTATTTGGAATTTGGGAGAAATGTTGTCTTTAGTTTATAGAATAAAACATAAATGTTCCTTTTACTAAAACATATAGCTATAAATTGCAATATCAGAGAAACTGATTCAGAAGCTGAAGTGGCCTCTACTGAAGTGGAGCTGTATAAACATGCAGAGTGATCTGCCCATAGTAGTTTCAGAAAGAAAGGATAGTAAACAAAATTACTACTAAATTTGCATTTTCCATATAATACAGAAATCTAAAGTCTCACATATCTCAGTAAAACAATTATGTTGATTAAACCCTAGCTATCACTTTTCCACCATGCATAAACCACAGAAAGTCTGCTCCTAACTATTGTTTCTTTATTTTTTCTTTCTTTCAGAAGCTGAAGGGAGAAAGTGTCCTCCACCCCCACGGCTGTTCCAAGGCTTCTATGAGTATGTGCCTGGTCTAAATCCAGAGACTGTGGAGTTCTCCTGCAACCACTCATACGCTCTGAGTGGCAACGCCCGCAGAACATGTCAGCCTAATGGCACCTGGAGTGGCACACAGCCTTTCTGTGTGAGGGGTATGAGCTGCCTCCATTGTCTCTTACCCAAGTACCTAGTGCATCTAGATTTTAAGGAGATAACAGAAAACTCAAATGGATCCACTGTCTCTCTTATAGAAAGATGCAAATTGAGAGCACTTTTTGTATGTGTGTGTGTGTGTGTGTCTTTCAAGTTGACTTAGGTAGGATTATATAACACGAGTGCCTTTGTTTGTATTTGCAGCTTGTCGAGAGCCCAAGGTCTCAGTGCTTGTAAAGCAGAAGGCTCTGCCGCCACAAGTCCCATTCAGGTACATCCAGTTCTTATAAACTTAAAGTTATTACTGTGATATTAAACACTATTTACAACCCCGAATAAGGAAAAGTTGGGTCAGCATGGAAAATAATAATAAAATACAAACTAATAAAACGCTATAATAATAAAACACAGTGTTTCTTACATTTACTTTAACTTTTATTTGATTGCTTACTCTATGAAGATATTTCATGTTTTTTTTTCTAGTTAACTTAATTTAATTTTTATTTTAAATCTATTCTTGCATTTCAGGCATGCAACTCTTTAAAAAAAAAGAGGTAAAATAAATTAATGACGCAATTTTAAACAGATAATAAAAGCAGGTTTCAAGAAATGGGAAAAGCAAAGATAAGCAGAAGATATTTAGTTTGTCAACAAATGCATGGAAATTATTCAAATGTTTGAAACAGTGTTCCTCAAAGAGAGACTACAGTGTATAAAAGTCAAGAAACAAGTCAAAGGTTGTGTGCTCCTGCCCAGAGGTGAATCTAGGATCAGAGTTTTAGGGTTTTTAATGAACCCATGAAGTCCCATCATTTATTTTTACTTTATTCTCTTACCTGAACCTGAACCTGCCTCTTTTCTTTGGAAAAAAACAATCCAATATCCATGGCTGATTGGCTGCCAACACACACACATGACACAGGACACATAACACAGATTAGGAGTGAGAAATCACTTGTCTCATCATATATTCTATTATTCTGTAACATTAACTAGCTGATACACATACAGACAGTACTAATCTAGCATATTGACTTATATCAATATCAACACACACACCAATGGCACCACAGCTCAATCCAGTTTAAACAGTGGCCAGTGGTTGATTGTCAGCCTGCATCATTTGCTTACTACTGTTACTAGTATTTAAAACTGTCTTTAAATGATGTCTAATTATCTACTTTCTTAGATTTAAAATGTTTTAGCTTGTCAGACCCAATCTTCCATTTATAAAACAAAAAAAAGACAACTTTATGTTTTCACTTTTAGGGGGGTTTGGACTTGCTTTAGGGCTGCCTGAGCTCCCCTAAAAAAGGGCTTATCAGTCACAAACAAATGGCATTCTATCAATACATTTTTGTAATGGCATGATTTAATGCAGAAAAGCACACTGGACACTGGATTTAGAACCTTCAAGATGACATATTTTCTAGAGATACTTGTGCTTTTTTTTTTTTAAATATAAGGGAAAAAATCATATGCTGCACACATTACAAAGACATGGCTGAAGTCATCTGTGTAAAAAAGTGTTGCAGGACTGAAATGCAAAAATAAATGTATATATCAACAAATAATATGAAGTTGATCACACAATGCATAAGATATATTGGGCTCATACTGTCTACACTGAAATAAAAGCCAAACAAAATTATTTATTGCATTTTTCATTCCATCCCAGCCTTTTCTGATGCGGGGCTGTAAATGTAATTACTCAAGTGAAGGTCAAGTCAGATATTATTTATAATATTTAATTTAAAGTCAGTAATGGTGGAGTCAAGCCTGGTATTTTGACTTCTATTTTTTTCCAATGTCAACAAATAAAAAAGCTTTCTCAGAATGGCTGTGTTTTTTATAGCAGAAACAGGCCTGTGCACCTAATCTAGACTTATTGTCAAATTCAGCTCATAATAAATGACCTGCTATTCTTTTTTTTTTTTTCAAACCCAATTCAGGTATCTATTTAGGTTTTAACACACAACCAAAACAGTATGTTTCTGCTTCTGTCACATGGCTGGAACTGTCAGTACTCCTTTGTTTGTTTAGACTGGCCATGTGCTCTTTTGTTTGTTTGGACTGGCAAGTCACTGCCAGGCCCCCTGCAAGCTCCGCCCCTCACCTGGTAGTGATTTTGAAACTCACAGGCGCCTTGTAATAGTGCAATAGTGCAGACATTATGTCATGTTTTATTATGGAAAAGTTGGTTTTCTTCAAAGTTTTCACTTCTGAATAGATGGAATTTATCTGACTACTGAATATCTGGGGTTTATTTATTGCTCTTGGGTTTTCCACACACTTACAACTTGCCTTTAATTTCAACACCGACACTGCAGCTTTAATGCTATGAATGTGTAATACTTATTTTTAAAATACAAATTTAAATGTATTGTTATTGCAGACAATAATGTTAAATGAATCCATTTTATATGTATTAAACCATTTAATTTTACACTGGCCTTAGAACATGATCATAATCATTACTTAAATGTAGTTATGTCCTGTAAAATCTTTGGCTATGTATTGACAAGAACTTGTCAATAGGATATGTATTATTATACAGGGCTTATGATTCAATACAGTGCGATATATTACAATGCTGTAAGCAAGGCAAAATGTTGAATTTGTTTAAATTAAATTTGAGAAAAAATTTCACCAAATGGAAAACCTCTGGAATATAATCAAGAGGAAGATGCATGATCACAAGCCATCAAACCAAGCTGAACTGCTTAAATGTTTGTACCAGGAGTGGCATAAAGTTGTCCAAAAGCAGTGTGTAAGACTGGTGGAGGAGAATGTGCCAAGATTAAAAAACATGGTTATTCCATCAAATATTGATTTCTAAACTCTTAAATCTTTATGAAAATGAACTTGTTCTCTTTGCATTGTTAGACAATTTTGCTTTTTTGTTATTTCAGCCATTTCTCATTTTCTGCAAATAAATGTTTGGGAGAAATGTTGTCCGTAGTTTATAGAATAAAACAACAATGTTCATTTTACTCAAACATAAACCTATAAATAGCAAAATCTGATTCAGAAACTGAAGTGGCCTCTTTTCCAGAGCTGTATTAACCGAATATTAACCTCTGCAGTTTATGTTTTATAAATAAATACTTCATGTTTCTTTTTACTTACAGAAAAACTCCAGTGCACAAATTCTATTCCTCCTCTGGCTTTACAAAGTTCTTCAGTCCAGTGAGCCCCACAAAAGGCCCCCCAACTCTAGCTCCTCTCCCCCAGGGCTTCCACCATCTCTATACACACATCGAATACGAGTGCACATCACCCTACTATCACCACACTGGAAGCGCCCGCAGAACATGCCTCAAAACGGGCAAGTGGAGCGGCCGTCATGTCTCCTGCTCACCAGGTGAGGGCACCAGAGATTTCTATAATGAAATGAAACATGTCTGTGACTGAACTTGTACTTTGATTGTAATTTAAACATATTTCATATGTGGCTCAGTAGAGGTGAGACAACACACCTACATACCAAAGAAGAAGGGTTTTGTTTGTGGAACGGAAAAACTAATGATGAGTGGGATTTTGTATCCATGTGAGAATGTTATGTGAAATCAAAGCTTGACACACACCCATCTATCACATTCCATTCAGTGCAGCCCACACTTTTGGGAAAGCACAAGAGAAAAGACAAACAAACAGAGGCACTTTAACTTAGAGGCACGCATAAAGCAAATTGGCACATTCACTGTTGTGCTTAGCATTATCAGTCTGTGCCAAGTTCTACCTCCCCTTGTCCTCACCATATGTCTTTTTCCTTTTCTCTGTCTCTCTTTCTCTCGTTCTTTGTATGCCAGTGTGTGGCAAGCTGCCAAACTTTGACCCACAGCATCCGGTGGACTCTCATTGGCCGTGGCTCGCCGCCATCTACCGCCTGTCTGGGCAGAACGGCGGGGGAAAGCTGGGGAAGGCTGCTACCTTGGCTGAAGGGAAAGGCAAAGGTTCGGCACTGCTGGAGGATGATGGGAGCATGGCTGCAGACACCTGGCAGCTGGTGTGTAGCGGAGCTCTGGTCAACCAACGCAGCGTGGTGGTCGCTGCCCACTGTGTGACCGAGTTGGGGAAACTCTACCCGCTAGACACTGCCAAAGTCCGAGTGGTGCTGGGAAAGCAGTACCGCAGTGACTCGCGAGAGACCAAGGGCCTTCAGCGACTCAGGGTGAGGACCACGTTAGAGATAAGGGGCCAGTAGCAGTCGATGAGCATCTGTGTTATGAATAGCTGAGGCATTTGTTGGGTCAGACAACTGGAAATACTAGTGCTTAGGGAGTTAAAAAGGCTTTATGAAGAATGATCTAAATTTCCTAAAGGTTTCTAAATTTCTAAAACCAAATCACAACCAAATATCATTATGACCATCATTTATTGTACAGTAATATACAGTAGCACACTCACTCATATTCACATGATTAAAGAGTGTTTTTTTCTACAGACAGACAATAGCTAATTTAATAAGCCATTATCATAAAATATAAAATGTGGAAAATATTTAACTTGATCCCTTCCAAAAAATGTATCACCAGAATTAATATTCACCCAATATCAATATACATGGTCATTTCCTACAGTCTAAAAGTAACTCATCCATTATTTTTGCATTCACTTACAATTTCATTTTCAATCAACACTAATTTGCTTTAAAAAAAATGCAAATTGGAAATCTGACAGACAGCATAAAAATAAATGATTGAATGAATGTACACTTATATAGCGCCTTTCTAGAAACCCAAAAGACGCTTTAGAATTTACACATTTTACACACAACTATACTTAGTTATACTCAGCACTCATCCACACACCGGTGAGAAGCGGCAGCCAACAGCACACAGCGTACTCTTAACCGGAAACAACCGTCCACCTGGTGGACTGCATTGGGCACTACAGCATGTACCCAATTTACGCCAATACATTTACACACACAAACTGATTACATACATACCACACATACACACCATTATTAAATTTTTCTGGGCAATTTAGAGTATTCGATTTACCAGATCTCCATGTTTCTGGACTGTGGGAGGAGACCAGTGTCCCCTGGAGGAGACCCACACAGACACAGCGAGAACGTGGAAACTCCACCCAGATAGGGACTTGAACCCAAGACCTCAGTGCTAGGAGGCGAACGTGCTAACCACTAAGCCACCGCGCCGCCCAGCACATTGGTCAGACCTGTCTTGAGTGGGGCCAAAAAAGTAAATACAGGAAGATTGTTTTGTATTCCAGACTAAATAAAGCAGACACAGAATTTGTACATAAAGCAGACACAGCCTTTTTTAATAGCTGTAGTAATTATTATTTGGGTAACATACCATGGTAAACTACACATGTTTTGGCATTTAGTATACCTGATATTTGGTTCAGATGGAGGTCAGATCACATTGATCGCACAACTGTTCGCGTGTTCTCCACCTTATTTCAAGGGTCTTGGTGGTTGAAACTACTGTAATCACACCTGCCCAAACAAATCGCACCAAGGGTGAAAATAAACCAGAGTCTATTTAAACAGAACAAAAAATTGCAGGTTTGAATCTGCCCAATCCGCTCTATTGCCTATTTGCTTGTTAGACTTTATTGAAATAATAGAGAGTAGACATACTAAACTATACAAACATCAATATCACATATTTATTCAGTTCTTTTCCCCAATGTGTTCTTTTCTAACTCTGTATTTCTTCTCTTGATTGACCAGATATCTTCCATCACAGTGCACCCTAACTACGACCCACTGGTTCTGGACTCTGACCTGGCGATACTAAAGCTGCTGGACAAAGCTCGTATCGGTGAACATGTGCTGCCCATTTGCCTCCCAGATGCACAGGATGCTGGAGAGAACTCTCTTTCTATTCGGGGCATGGTGACAGGCTGGTCCCTGATCCCAGACCCCAGGGCTAGGGACAGTGAGCGGGCCCGCGTGGGCACAGTGATGCTGGGTGATGTAGTTCACTGTGAGCAGCAGTACGCCCAATATGGCGTTCCCATCAGCGTGACGGAGAACATGCTCTGCGGGCGCCAGGGTGCCGGCGCCAGTTCTTCCAACATTTGCCCAGCTGAGACAGGAGGGGTCCTTATCCTTCCACCCTCTACAATTCCTGACCCCACCTCCTCACTCAAACCAAACCCCACACAAGAGTGGAAGCTTCTGGGACTGGTCAGTTTTGGGTACGACTCACTGGACTGCAACCCAGAACTCTATACCGTCTACACGCACATCGCCAACTTCATCGACTTTTTAGACGGGAATATGAAATAAAGAGAGGTCTGTGCGGTTTACTTCCTCCTCCACTCCCATACCTCACGTATGCTCCTCCTTTCTGCCTTCATAATACTTAGAAGCTAAGTATGTTGCTTACGTTAAGGCTAAACTAACACTGGACTGTGCAGTGCCCTGCTACGAGAAGACGGCAGTAGTTAGAAAGGGCATGAACCCTAATCCAGGTAGAACTTACTCTGTGCTGAGCTAGGACCAGCTTCTCCCAGCTATATCTTTGGCTTAAATATGTAATACAGAGACCACAAAACTGACCCTAGAATAGCATGAAAGGGAAACTTCTACCAACACTGACCCCTCCTTTAACGACGTGCGGGTCCTCAGGTAATCGGTGCTGTAGAATTGACCAGAAAACCAAACATTCTGTGATATTTGATATCAGCGACGTTTGGTCTTCTGAATGTTTTTAATGTACATATATTGTAATGTATTATTCTACAATTGTAAACATGACTGAATGGATGTATATATTGTGTAAATTACTGTGAGCTTATGATCTTTTAAATAAAATGACGTGGTGGTTGTGTTCTACAGTTTTTTTTATTTTTTTTTATTTGTTCACATATTAATATTAATTTTTGCAAATATCAATATTTACACCATATGATACGGTGTTGGAACCACTGCACTGTGTAGAGATCAATTCAGCCCCTTACACTATATGCACAAAAATATAAAGACACCCACTAAATATGTTTTTCTTCTAAAAATAAGGGTATTAAAATATACTTTACCCTGTTTTTTTTTTCCTGGAGAAACTGTCTTTACTCTCCAGGAAAGACTTTCTTCTAAATTTTGGAGAACTGTTGTGAGAATTTGTGCAAATTAAGTGACAAGAGCTTAAGTAAGACCTGAATGTTAGATGATAACCACCCCACCTCACCCCAACTTACCCAATCTCACACCCAAAAAAAAACCCAAAAGTATTGGATAGAGCACTACAGATCCAGACACAGCACCACAAAACTCAATGCTGAGGGGCTTTTTACTCTCTAGCACCATGCCTGCCATTAGTCATGGTGCCAATAGCTGCATGTTTATCTGTTCCAGAGTCCTGTTCTCTTAACACCACTTCTCTACAGGGACTAGACAAGCTGTGTGTGTATGTGTGCCAGCAATGGTTGCAATTCTAAGTACCTGAAGGCTCTAATTAGAGGCGGTGTTCACAAACATTTGGATTTTTTGTGTATTTTAAATATCTTCATCTGGGAGCTGCAATTATTTAAACTTCCAGTAGATGGCAGTAAGGACTTACAGTTGTAACGTTGTATCAGTCAGGTCAGGGGCTGAGGAGCGGCTCAAATGGATATCTATACTGCTGCACTGTAGACAGATAGCAGTGCAGTGTAGTGTCTTTAAAACAATACTGTAAAAAAGACGTCTTTTTCCAAAGACAATTAGACACACTTTTATTTTATTGATTAGATTTTTATTGATCATCGCTTTTAATGCAAAAATAAAGATTAATATAAGATCTAAACTTTCTCAATTAAGATTATTGCAAGAATATTATTAGACAAGGCATATTTACTGATTTTGAAATGATCTTTGATATGACATATATTTGCAGACAACTCTTCATGTTTTATGATTCTTAAATCAAATTCAACTTGAGTTTGTGTGATTGAATTTGAACAGCTTATAGACTGTTTACATTTAATATTAACATTTTTTTTTAACTTATTAATGCACAAAAGACATATTCAGGAGTATCTTAACCATCTTAACCCTAAACCAAATTTTTTTCATTAATATCTGAAATGTTTCCATTTGAAGTAAAGAAACATACCAGTGCTTATAATTTATTATAAACACTTCCTAACTTTAAAAAAAATAAATTGTGGTATTTTTTTTGTTTGTTTTTTTGCCTCTGTAGCGCCCTCTTAGGGTTCACTGTGCTATAGGTGTGGATGAGGTTTCCGCATACGTTGGTAAAGAGACACATCACAATATGCAGATCAGTCAATTAATAATACCACCCCCCTGCTGATGTCCAACCATATGGGTCTCACTGCTATCAGAGGCACAGCAGCTCAGCCAATCAGCTCTTCCTCCTGCCTCTAAACCCATACATCACCCAGTGCCCTTTCCAAACTGCACCTCACATTTTTTTTTGCCTTTTTTTATTTAAGGTTTTTTGCAGACAGCCAAAATTAAGAACACTGTCAAAAATGATCTGTAAAAAGGCTAAGAAATGGCAGCAGGGTGTGCCACATGTGTTTATATGACAGTAACATTTGACAAAATGTGTGGTTATATTGAAGACATTTCCTAGGAATTAATTTTTTAAAGGTATATGTTTAAGTAAAATGAACATTGTTATTTTATTCTATAAACTATGGACAACGTTTCTCCCAAATAAACATATTGTCATTTAAAGCATTTATTTGTAGAAAATGAAAAATGGCTAAACTGAAAAAATCAGAGCTTTTAGACCTCAAATAATGCAAAGAAAACAAGTTCATATTCATTCAAGTTTTAAGAGTTCAGAAATCAATATTTGGTGGAATAACCCTGGTTTTAATCACAGTTTTCATGCATCTTGGCATGTTCTCCTCCACCAGTCTTACACACTGCTTTTATGTCACTTTATGCCACTCCTGGTGCAAAAAATCAAGCAGTTCAGCTTGGTTTGATAGCTTGGGATCATCCATCTTCCTTCTGATTATATTCCAGAGGTTTTCAATTTTGTAAAATAAAACAAAAACTCATTATTTTTAAGTGCTCTCTTTTTTTTCCTGAGCTGTATCTTACAAATGGTTACTGTGGGGGAAGAAAGTGGTTAACTGTGGCATCTACATATATACTTTCATGCAGCACACATTTTTAAGTCTATCCCAGAGTCCTTTGCTGCTACAGACCACTTAAACACACCCCTCCAGGGCTACACAGCATGTGAAGAGTAGAGATAATCACCTAACACTCTGGGAGCAAATCAGGACTTGACAGTGTTCGACATGTTTTAACACTATCTCTTTGCTGACTGAGAGAAAACCAAAACCGAGAAACTCTGATTTGTGTTGAATTAATAAATTAATTATGCGGAATTTCCATCAACAACTGCCACACCAGCGCCATACCACACAACTCCTTCATCACAATGCATTTAATACATAATAAAAAGCTGCCTTTTATAATAAGATAATCATAATGTTAAAAAAGGCTGTTAACTTACTATCTTATTCTTGAATTCAATGATAAATACTAGTACTAGCTACTAAAATGAGGTAAACTCACATTTCCAAGATGATTGTCCTGCAATGAACATTTAGCCGTGCAGTTTATTGATCACAGGGCTGTGTTTGAATCTGCATCTGCTAAGCTGCCACTGATTGACCTTTAAGCAAAGCCTTTAACCCTCTATGTTCCAGGAGTGTTGTGACATGATCTTGCACTCCAACAGATATTTGAAGTATTGTAAAATAATAATGAAAGTAAAAAGTTTTAAGAATTACATTCAAGATAATAATGCAGTTTGATGAAATATCTTTTTGTATTGTTACTATTCTCCACAGAATTGAGCAGCTGTTACAGAAATGCAGTCATACAGTACATATTTTACAGCAAAGATTACAGAATTGTGTTACCATTTGTTATTCAACAGAATGTTGTTATTCCCAAATTTGGAATTCTGGGTCTACACTGTTAATAGCATTAATAGCAGAAATAAATGGAAACACTGGATCCTCAACATTACGAGCTGTAATAGATGTAACACTTATATTTAGTTATGAGTACATCCCAGTGAAAATGGCCAAATTGTGCCCTAAGTCTCAATATTTCGGGAATCCTCTTTCAACATCACGCAGCTGGATGCCCCAGAAGTGCTCAATTGGCTTTAGATCTAGAGACATACTTGTCCAGTCCATCACATTTATCTTTAGTTTCCTTAAGAATGCAGTTGTCATCTTGGAGGTTGGGGTGTGTTGGGGTCGTTATCATCGCCAAACAAGTATATCTTGGTCCTATCAGACCAAAAGACATGGTTTCAGTAATCCATGCTCTTGGACTGCTTGTTTTCAGCAACCTGTTTGCAGGCTTTCTTGTGCAACAGCTTCAGAAGAGGCTTTTTTCTAGGACCTGTGGATATTACATTGAACACGTGAACTCAACTGCTTTGGTCGACTCTGTGGAACCCGTCATGGAAAACTGCTGTGAGACCTTGGCCATCATGCTGTGTTTCAGTTTTAGGGTGTTAGCTATCTTCCCAAACTAGCATCTTTGTGGAGATCAACAATTCTGTTTCACACATCTTGTTGCTATGAAGTACAGTGTTGAATATCCAGTGGCCAGTATGAGGGAACTGTATCCAAAATGTGTAATTTAACACACCTGCTCCTCATTTACACCTGAGACCTTCTAATACTAACGAGTCACGTGACACAAAGATGGGAAAATGGCTAATTGGGCACAATTTGGCCATTTTTAATTAAGGTTGTTCTCATTTTTGTGTGTTGAGTTATTTTAAGGGCACAGCAAATTATAAAAGCTGTTTATTAAGTATTTTTTTATTGTACCAACATGTCATATCTTCAGTGTTATGCCATTTTAAAAGCTATAATAAAATATTTACCAAAATGTCAGGGGTGTACTCACACTTGTGAGATACTGTATACATAAATGAGAACCTCAACCTCAGGTGGTGAAGGATTAGCTTCAACTGTAGTGAACCCTGCTCCGGAAAGATGCTCACAGAGATGAAAAGCTCTCACCATGGGATGACGCTTTGTGTGTATATGTGAGCCTGGGATGGGGCCCCTTGTCAGTTCACTTCTCTGGGGCACACACCCTTCCCCCATCCATAGAACGCACACACACACACAAACACACACATAGTGATGTATGATTCTCGGCATCTAGCATTTGTCCGAGCATGTCCATGCTCTAGTTAATATGCAGGCAAAGTCCTCATGGGCATTTGGTTAGAGAGATTTTCCCATCCGTCTACAATAAAAGACTTCAGCTTGTGCGAAAGATGTGCTCTTGAAGGTAATTTCACTTGGGAGCCGTCGCCCCCCTCCAGCAAGAACCGTGTTTATGAAAGGGCTGTTGTTGTGCTACCTCTTTATTTTACTAGAAATTCTACAGAATTGTTCAACTTCCCAGAGGAAGTGAGAAACAGAGAGGGATTTTCCAGTGCAGTTGGAACACGGCTTCTTCTCATGCTCCTTTAGCTCATAGGGCATGGTCGGCGATTGGTCAGAACCTAACTTCTCAAACACTTGATTGGTTGAGAGCTAGCAGTTGACCTTGTCATTTGCTGAAAGCAAGCGCACTGAGAATAGGAAGCGTACGGACTGTAGGATTCTCACAGGAGAAACAAGAGACATTCTCTTCACCTGGGTGCAACATAAACCCGCACTGTCCAAGCTGATCCTCTTATGGGAGCCGGTGAACCCGACGATGTCACAAACAGCATACGCGCACATGCCAGCAGATAAAGGGAAAAGGCCACTAAGTTGCTTTAAGGAATGTATTTGCATATTAACACCCAAATTCTTCACAATAAAACCAGTCAGTCTCAAGCAGAAAGGAGCCGAAGGGACGGAAAGCTTTACAGTGTCACTGTGAGAGGGGGAGGGTCTATACTCGCCAGTCTGCTGTTTCCAGGGAAACCTCATTAGCATTTTTTTTTACCTTCCAGCCTGTCTTGTGCTCACTTCCTTTCATTATGCAATCACATGCCAATGGATGGCTTAGGGGCACTCTGAGAACGGCCTCATTTTAATCGTAGCAAGTGACCATATATGGAAATATGTTTTATTCACAAAAATGTTAGCATATATATTACTATAACCAGTAAAAAAAAACATCCTTCGGACGTTGTGTTTTCCACACAGCAAACTTCAAAGGTTATGAATTTAATGCTGTATTCTGAAACCAAAACATGCATTTTCACATCCATTGCATCCACTGTTTACAATGGCATCGATTCTTTGATCAATGTTATAGAGCAACGGTCTTAAAATTTTTACCTTGAAAATATTTTCCAGTCCATCACTTTGTGCTTGTTGGATCATAAGAGAACAGATAATGGAATTAATTGTCATATATCAAGGATTACACCGTTTATAACTGTTTTTAAGTAGCCTTTTAGCATCTGGCATTAACACCATAATTTTATCATGACCAGATAAAACCTGATTTTACTTTTCTACAAAAAAAGGACTCCAGTGCATGCATTCTTTCTGTTTTACTTCACGTAAACAATGGTGTCTCACCCAAACTGTCCTGCTTCAGGAGACTGTGAACAATTTAGAGTAACAGTGGAGGAGGTTCTATAACCTTATCATTCTATAACTCTCACATTTCAGTAGTGGGTCTATCAAAAAATGAGAGAGACTTTTTAATCTGCAAAGAATATGCCTTCTGTAATGCTGTAATGCTCATCTACAAGTAAACAAGCTCAATCACTCATGCATGCACACATAAGAAGCCAAGGTCCACAGTGATAAATACTCATTTTAACATTTCATTTGAACACATGCAATTCTGCTTGCCTGACGGAATCTAATCACAGAAATGGTAAGGTCTCTAAATGTGGTTTGAATGATTTATCAAAACATAATTCTAATATTTATTGGGGGAGTTTATACCTTTTTTTTAATGCAGTGAAATACTACTGTGATCGGATCACCATCAAAATGTATGCTAATGTCAAGTTTATACAGGTTTAAAGTGCTGATTTAAAGACCTCTGCAAAAGAAGCACATTTGCTTGCATAAAAACAATAATTTTTTTTGTATTATATATATATATTTTTTTTTACCTTTTAATCTTGAATATGCTAACTGTTAAAAAGCTTTACATTAAAAGAAGGTTCTTTTTTAGGGCTCTAAAAAGGGCTTTTTCATAAACATTCATCTCTGCTTTATTTTTAGCACAGTGTATGTACATGTATAGGTGTGCATGTTCGAGTGTGAGTGTAAATTTTCTACCTTACACACAGCTTGCTGATGGGGACTTAATGGGCGAGCAGAGCGACATGATTTATAGAGCCCCTTATATTTCCCTGCTACAGTTCACGGCAGCATGTTATGGATTGCGAGGTTAGCAACCACAGCTGAATCTGATTTCCAAGAAAAATGCCATGCTTTAGGACCCATGACTGACATGCTGAACCCCAGAGGTTTTAACATGGAATCAAACGCATATGCTACTTAGTGTCTATTTCTTTACACCTTTTTATTTACACTGCATTAGTAATTTTCAGTGAATGTAAAATCAATAAATGTGCCTTAATGTAAGATGTAATTACAAACTGCTGTACTCTAGACTCAAAATGGATATATCTTCCAGGCATTTATGAGGGACCAGGACCAACCATTATGGCAAACAGTTATTTTCCCCTCTCCTGTAATCTAAGGCTTGAGGTGATGGCTCAATCTCAGTGCCTGTTGCCCTCCCCCCCGTAGCTGCAGTGTTACTCCCTGGAGAGGTCATGGGCACTGTTACTTTATTAGGCTTTAACACGTTTGGAGTGAAGCTGCTGCTTTCTTGATTACCCCTCAAAGGGCAGCAACAGAGGACTGACCCCCATCTCATTACGCCACAGCCAAGACGCCATTTATTACCACCAAATCTCCTGCTTTCTCTCACACTCTGGGGAATTGTATGCTAGGGGTGATAAGCAAGGAAAACATTGGTCAATAAGTCAAAGGGAGTGCATGCCGAGCCTCATCAGGTCGTCAAACAGGCGTGATTGGCCTTCATTTTCATGTCACCCAGCTTTACTAGCTTGGTGGAATCAAGATAATCTCAGCATCTAAGCTTTTATTCAAATAAATTCAATTCAATCAATTAAATTGCTATTAAAAAGTTCTTCTGAAATTTAATTCACAGATACATCTGGTCACATCTTGTACCTAGTATTTAGATTGTACTCCAATAAGACTTTAGCAACATGTGCATGTACGTACAACCCTGTTAACATCATAACACACAAAATGATTGTGTAGCAGAAAGAAACAGCATAGCAACAGCTGGAGGAGGAGCTTCAGAGCAACATGATGCGGTGTGACTCAGAAATAATAAATATCAACAACCATTCATTAGCAGAACTGCTTGAGCATAGTAACATCTGTAAACACTTCAAACCTATACTTGACATTTGCACAAGCTAAGAATCTAGTCTTAGATAACCATGAGCTAAACTGCAATCTAAATGAGTAGTCCTTCAAGCTCAGAAGGCTAACAAGCAAAATGATGGAGCAGTCAAGTACAGCACACTTCCTAGAATCTAGGCAAGTGCATGGTACACAAGAAAAAACAATCGTACAGTTTTCCTTCACAGGCAATAAATTGCTAAGTTTTGACATGCTAAAAAACTTTTAAATTTGTTTGCAAATTCATGTATTTTAATATAATACATGTGTTTTTGTATTTTGTGAAATTGTTTGTTTGCTTAATTGAACATGCAACAAATATATAGTAAATATAATGTACGTATGTGGAAGCAATTGAACATTAACAATACTATGTTTTTTATTTATAGCATAAGGAAATGTGCTCTAAAATTTTACATTTAGAAAAAAATGCTGGGGCAGTTAAACCTTTACCTAAGACAGTATGTAAGCTGGTGTTTGAGCTCAGGCTGAAAACACAAATTCTGTGTAAATTGAAGAATTGTTCTGCAGCTCTAACCACTTTATATACAGTACAACTGGAGGACTCCCTTATCCCCTTATACACTGATTCCTGGTTATGACAACAAGCTATACCTGCAAATCCAACAGCTGAGCCATCAGAGAAATCTGCATATATCTCATGGGAGCTCCTGGGTCTCTAAATAACAACCTTCAATGCACTGTGTAGAATAAATAAAGAAGTAATCCCATGTGAAAAGGAAATATATTGACATGTGCGTCAATATATTCCAAAATATTAATAAAATATTAAGGTCAGGGATTTGAGAAATCTGGACTGACACTGATAGTCAATATTGTTTAATTACATTTCTGTATATGCTGTTGCTGCTGATGATTTAAACCTATTTAGAATATTGCGAAGGTTTATTTGATTACAAATGTAGTACAGGAAATAAGATGCAGATTGCACATTTTAGCACAGTTTTTAGCACAGCACCACCTTAATTCTGCTCTCAAAGAATGCAACAAATGTGTCATCACATATCAGATAAAACTAGAAAAGTAATGGGTTGAGCAGCTTAATTCTTTCTTACTTCCTGCAAGATGGTTGCTATGTGGTTTTGATGATGTTGTTAGCTGTTTGCAATGGTATGCCCAGTGGTTACAATGATGCTGCAAGGCGGTTGTTATGGTGTTGGTAAGAGTAGATGCTAGAGTGGTGTAATGATTGCAATGGTGTTTTGGGAAGGTTGCCATGAGGTTTCCTAATATTTGCTAGGCTGCTGCTGCTAGGCGGTTGCTAAGCAGTTATTATGGTATCTCCAGATAATGCCAAATGGTTGTTGTGGTACCCTGTGTGGTTTGTTGGGTTTTACTAAGGTATCATTGTTTTATTTAAAGTTTCAACTTTTTTGCACCATATGTAAAACAATATAGAACAATATAGTAATAATATAACAGATAATGATTATTATTAGTCAAAACAATTCTTGGGTCCCATGGCAATAATTAAATATATATATATATATATATATATATATATATATATATATATATATATATACTTGCAAACAACAGATAATGCTATTCTTTAAACCTACCTTTATCTGTTTTGCAAATGAACTCTTCATATTCTTTACCTTTTAATGCTTATTAATGCTAAGATTCTGATATTGTTGTGTATCAGTATAAAATATATTGCAATATTATGGGCCTCTTGTATGGGATCCTAGGCTAAGTCAAGTTGCTAAGCATAGCACTTACCAAACAACACTCATATACAGCTTCTAATGCACACTGGGATTGAAAGTCCCCTGGGAAAACTGTTCTATCAAATAATTTTAAATCAAAAGGAAAAAATCTGCACCTTTAAACCTCAAGGAAAAGATAATATGTAATAAATAATATGTAATAAAGAGAGATCTCACTGTCTAAATGAACTCTGCATTCATAGCTTTATATCCAGGCATCCCACGCTACCCGTCACCACCGCTATGATCTGTGATCTGCCAGCAAGCCAGTGAAATGGCTGATTTGTTTTTGGTGAGAGATTCTCTAACTGAATCCAGTGCTGTGATGTTAGAGCGAGAGCTGTCATGCAGGCTGAATGCTTCTGCTTTTAATGGCAAATGGCCACTCTCTGTTTTTGCTTTGTTCTTTCACTCTTTTATTTCCTAGCCTAAGGGGAAAAATAATTATAAAAAAATGAATCTCTGGCTACCTGTTCAGGTTTGTTTCAAATAAAGCAGGAGGTATTTCATCACTGCTTATCACTGCACAATCTAAAAATGGAGCTGTCCAGATATGGTGCTGACCAGCAGCTTCTGTTTACACAAAAATAAGGGTTGTCGTGGCTTTGGGTTAGACATATACCGGCAAGCATACCGGCAAGCTCCTGTAAAAACATCTTATGCTTTTTTAAATTAAACAACTACACCGTTCATTAGGTTTATTAACTACTGAAAAAAATATTTATATTGCAAAACATTCAAAATATTCAGTCAAATGAACAACTACTGAACATACATTACTGTGTATATTATCTGCACATCTGTGAGAATCAGCTTTTTAAATCTCCCTTTTTGGGCAGCAAATGTTATACCCAGTATGAGTACCCAGAATATAAACACTAAAATAAAAATGACAAGTAACACTAATATACAAAATAGAGGTTTTACATTACTGTGTCCATTTGAACATCACTAAAGCTCTCATAATAGAAGTCTAGTATCATTTATAGTTTTCATATGGTTTTACATGGTTTGGTAAATACAGCTCTGGAAAAAATAAGAGATCACTTAAAAATTGAAATGGATGAAGTTGATGATCACATTGAGGTGAATGGTCACAAGGAATCAGCCATCAAACCAAGCTGAACTGCTCGATTTTATAATATTAACACTAATATTTAAATTACAAGTAACATCCATATACAAAGTAGAGGTTTTACACTTCTGTGTCCATTAGAACATCTCCAAAGCTCTCCTCGTGGAAATCTAGTATCATTTATAGCTTTCATATGGTTTCACATTGTTTAGTAAATATGTGCTTTCAGATGTAAAATCAGGTGAAGATGTGGCGATGGAGAAATCTGGAACCATTCTTTGTTCTCACAAGATTTCAACTACTTGCTATAAAATCAGTATTTTATTTTACTTGTTACTAGTTTACTCTTATTGCTGAGATTAATATTCATTTATTAATATTACAATTAGGTGCCTGAAACCTCTGCACAGTACTATATTGCTACTAGTCTTGCTTTTAATGACAATGGTATCAACCATAAACCCACCCCTAAAAACCTGCATAAATTGCAGTGCAACGTGTGTAAAGAAATGGATGATTTACATAGCTGTCCCTAACAGATCCATTAAACATACGGTCTCCGGGATGAAGACCAACCTTCAGTGAGCTGCCCCTGCTTGACCTACCAGGAGAGAGAGAGAGAGATTAAGGGTGAGGGGGGAAGAGAGAGAGTGTGGGTGTGTGTGTAAAAGTGATCTGGAGCGCGCGCTGAGGGCTGGTCTTCACTGAGAGAGAGAGAGGAGTAGAGGAGGGAGTGACTTCCTCGGTGCAGTAGTACTCCGTGCAGTGTGGGACTGCTGAGTGAGCGGAGCTCCGCGGATTTTTACCTCAGAGAGAAAGACAGACAGAGAGAGAGAGAGACAGGGGCCCGCGTGCTCTGAGCGCCTCCTGCACATCTTCAGTCCTGCCTCTACTGTAGTGGATGCGAGAGCCCAGACCACCACCGACCACCGACCACCAAACAACACCAAACTTGACTCCTCCGGTTTTCCTCCTAACAGGTGTATAACCGAGGTGAGTCTCTCTGTCTGTTTATATGCGCGCGCACACAAGAAGAATCTGTGGGAATGCACACGAGAATTACTATCTAGTTAGCATACGTTCAATACATCATAGCTGTTACGCAAAAACACTAGCTTTTATCTTTAAATCTGCCATTTTAACAAAACCATATTAACTTTCAATGTAAGTTAGTGTAAAAATTTGCAGTTTGCAAGATGCTTGCAATGTAATTTATAATGTTCTGAGAATGTTTAAAATATTCACGTCGGTTCCAACAATTTAACATTTTAGAAATGTTAATTTTCTGACAATGTTCCAAATGTCCAGCTCTGCAAAGTAATTTTAGATAATCTCTATTGGAAAGTACTTTTTTTTAATTAAGTCATTATAGAGAATCTCTATTGGACTGTTCATTTTTTATTCTTTCCAGGTCATTTTAGAGCATCTCTATTGGACAGTTCATAATGAAATTTTGACACAACTAACCTGCCAGATTAGAATATCCACGATTCTGCATGACAGCAATTATACTTTACATTTGTATGCTTTCTAACTTGCAATATTGCACAAGATTCTGCCCCACAAACTTGAGTTCCAGCTATATAAATCTCTCTTTTTGTTTGTCTTCACACAGCAATACACCTTTGGTTTACAACAGTAGGTTTATTTAGCTAACTATATAGGTTACCTAGCTAGCTAACTTTTTGCCACAGGTATGCTACTATGCCACTTTTAGAGTGCAGTTATCTAGATAGACAAAAAACGTTAGCGAACAGAGAACGTAAGCTATAAGAATGTCTATCAACGTTTTTAAAAAGTTCCAGGAATGTTAGCCTGTAACATTACTGAAATAATGTTCTAGAAACATTCTGAAAACATGTAAAAAATAAGGGTTTGACATCACAATCTTATTTGAATGTTTCTTGCACAACCAGCTAACATTATGAAAACATTAAAGTAGCTTTCTTTCCCAAAACAAAAATAAAACAACAAACAAACAGAAACCATTGGCACAGGTGACATTGCAGCAATGGTACCAGAACGTTTAAAAACAAACAAAATTGAAACATTAGAAAAATATCAAGTAACCATGACCAACTGTAACATTTAGAAAACATTCTACTGACCGAATTATTGTTAGCTGGGATGTTAGGTAGCCTACCAGGGTTAGTTAGTATAAAAATACACTAATAATATTATATGTAAGCATCTGTGCCAAGTTCTATTACCTTACTAGCTTATTAGCTAACTAAGCTAACCATTGGATTGTATTGCCTATGTCTGAGGTAAATCCTTGTACTTGGCATTTAACTATACACGGTTTGTGTGTGTGGGAGAGAGAGAGAGAGAGAGAGAGAGAGAGAGAGAGAGAGAGAGAGAGAGAGAGAGAGGCTGTAAATGACCGCGAGCGTGAAGAAGCTGTGAACAAGTGAACGGTGACCACGCGCGCGCGAGAGAGAGAGAGGGAGAAGCGGCCGTTAACGAGCTCCGTCCTCAGCGCGAGACTTCAGAAACACAAAACACAGCACAGACAGAACGTGGCGTTAGTTTAAACCTTAGATACACCAGCCAGGGTGTGTGTATTCTGAGTCTATTTTGAGTCCAGACTGTCAGTCACCAGCAGCGAGAGCGTCTCCAAACTCCAGCAGCGGTTTTATTCGGTAGGTGAATATTTCTGTGGTCTGAAACACACCAAGAGTTTAGCTGAGGCTACAGGGTACACACAATAACAAACTTAATTTACTAATTTATCCGCGGTTGAGTGCACTGTTTGGGGAGCAGGGAGTCCTTTGAGCCAAACTTCTCACATGTGTGTTTTTATTATCACCTGTGCGACTGTCCATGTTTATTTTCCTTGGGTAAAACTAAACGCAATTATACAGACACACAAACATATATACACTGCCTGGCCAAAAAAAAGGTCACAATTTAATATTTGGTTGGACCGCCTTTAGGCTTTGATTGCAGCACCCATTCACTTGTTTGGATAAGCTTCTGCAATGTCACAAGATTTATATCATTTCAGTGTTGCATTCATTTTTCACCAAGATCTTACATTGATGATAGTAGAGTCTGACCACTACTCAAAGTCTTCTCCAGCACATCCCAAAGATTTTAAATGAGGTTAAGATCTGAACAATCCATGTGTGAAAATGATGATCTCATGCTCCCTGAACCACTCTTTCACAATTCCAGCCCCATGAATCCTGACATTGTCATCTTGGAATAATAGAGAAAAATCCAATAAAGAAAAAATCCATTGATGGAATAACCTGGTCTATATTCATTATATTCAGGTAGTCAGCTGACATCATTTTTTGAGCACATACTGTTGCTGAACCTAGATCTGACCAGCTGCAGCAACCCCAGATAGTTTGCTTAGTTAAATCCAGGTGGCGACTTTTTTGTTTTTTTGGCCAGGCAGTGTGTATAGCTTATATATACATTCCCTGCTAAAAATCCAGCTCAAGACCAGCTGGTCAACCAGAGAAAACATACCCTGTGCTGGTAGGCTAGCTCATTAACTAACTAGCTCTTGACCAGTATAGGGTATGTTTTCTCTGGATGACCAGCTGGTCTTGAGAACACTGACCAACTGCACATCTCATCACAGAGAGTCTAATTAGTCTTGTTTATCCTAAGCCTAAAATATCACAATCAATGTTTCCTGCCAAAAAATAAAACGCGATACCAGCTGGTCCACCGAAGAAAACATAGCCTATGCTGGTTAGCCTATGCTAGCTTGTTAACTAGGATGACCAGTGGATTTTTAGCAGGGTTGTGTATGGTATATACATATATTTTGTGTAAAAATATATATATTTCATTATCATGATACATCATTTTTACTATATCACCCACACCTAGATTGCCATTTTTATTTTGCAGCCTTCTGTGATAATTGTTATACTGCAAATGTATTAAAATATGTAAAAACAATGAACTAATCTATTTTTAACAAATTCAGTGCAGCCCTGTTTACAGCAAGCACACATTCTGACACAGGCACTGATACATAATAAAGGACACCTGACCTGCAGGTGATGTGAGTGTCCAAAAAAAGAGCAGTCTGTTTGTTGCATTATGTCTAGACTGTGTATGGGCATTGTGTATGCAGGCAAATATTTGGATAATAAGCTGCATTTATGACCTGCACATAACTAACCATTTATACATATTTGTATAATTATTCCAAAATGCATATGTATATTATAAACAATTTTCTTGCGGTCCACAAAGCGAAAGCTTTTCTCACCAAATAGCTCAAGAGAGCCAGGTCTGTTTTGTTCTGGTAATCCCTGCGGGAGGTGTGATTCCAGGGTAAATTCTGCCCTCTGGCTCATAACTGATGGAATGCCTGCTGTGTGTGATTGTGGGGGAAATCTGAAAGAGGGGGAGTATCCATGCAGATAATCGATTCTGCCCTGTGCCCAGAGGCCCCTCTCCTAGACATGAATTACACTCCTCACACCACAGAATGAGCTGTGGTTATTTATGGGTTTGTGTGAATGATCAAATCTGCATTATTACGCAGGGATGCATGCATGTTTCCCCGTCATGCACTGTCCTTTGTGTATTGGTGCCTGGTAAGCATGTGTGCTGTAAATAGAGCCGCACAGTATTTAGTTACATATAAATTTGTTTATCATTATTACGTTCTTAAATACATTTGCAGAGTAATTAACCTAGAAGACTTCATGACAAAAAAATGATCATAATAATAATCTCTAGGGGTGGATGATATGGGAAAAATATAAAATAATTATATTGAAAATGTTCACATATACAATATTTATTGTGTTATTTTTACTTGCATACAAGTTTGCATTTTTACTTGGCTAAACTGATTTGTATTCAAAATATGATGCATTTCATCCAATTAAACATATTTTCTGTTCTGTAAACCAGTTTTAACCAGTCACAGATTAGAACTAGTGATTGTATGAGAGGGAATAAAGACATTGAAATGATCCATCTACTATCAATCACTTTAGTCTAAAATAATCTAACCAAGCATCATTCATAAATCATTTTAATTCACAAGCCTTTCATTTCAGATTTAGTATTAGGCAGTATAAGGTTAATATTTTCAGCATCATCATCACAATGTGCACATGCTCAGTATTTACATAGCAAGACCTGCGATATCAGATAAAGCATATAAAATTAAACACGTTATTCTGCAACTCAATACAAAAGAAAAATTCACACTGTTCTCATTTTTCTTTACATTTTCTAGAGAGATACTATGTCTGCCCAGGGTATTATTAATAGCATAGTATTTTTTTAATATTGCAGTATATATTGCAGAACAGCAAAATATATCAATGGCAATCTTTTACAGTTTAATGCAGTCCTAATCGCAGTACAGTGTTTTGTCCTCCTCCATAAATGTAAGCCATTATCAGCTCTATATATTTTTCTGTTGATGATTATGGTTATATAAAGCAATTAGAGTGACGGTGTAAAGGTGTTCTATTTTCAGTAAGAGTAGGAGCATATTTTATCTTGAGCAAATGAAAAAGAAGTATAATCTTTCTGTCTTTGTCTTTGTATATCATCACTGTCATGCATATATTTCCTTGGAATTTAGTATAAATTTACTCTATTTCCAATTTTGTAGCCTTTCTATTGATACATTCATTCTGAAATTGTAAAGAATATAAACTACCGTCAAAACTAAACTACCGAAAAATGTAAACAATTATGCAAAATGTTTTTTTTTATGTTACAGCAGCAATATGTACATACATATGCACATGTCGTTTTTCCTTCTCTAATGGAAGTGGAGCATGCTAAAAACATCATTTTAACATAAGTGGAGGTCTGTTACTTTAATTAGGGTATATGTCAGTCACCCAGGATTGCAGAAAAGGGGGGAGGAGTTTAGCTCACATTTTACGTAATTTTGGATTGCCATTTTTTTTCCATTTTTGACCATCAGGGAGTGGACTATTCAGCGAAGACAAAAAGAGATGCTGTACATACAACACGAGACAACAAAGAACGGGTTAAGATAAGAGGGTAAGGCAGCCTGTTCATTAGGGGGTGTTAACACGTTCTGAGTCACTGATTGATAGATAACATGTGAAGAAAAATATCTCCCTTGTGTGATGGGGGGGAGAGGTGGGGAGGTGGAGGGGAGGCAATGTAGATCTGTGGTGATTTATTGTTGCCTAATTGCTGTAGAATCCTAGACCAGGAGTGTGAGCCCCCACACAATTAACAGTTTTAGCGAAATCAATTGAAATTAAAATAAAGGATTACAAAGGATAAAAAAGACTTTAAAATGGACAATCTTATCTAAACTGACAGAACACAAGCAACGATGGCATTTAATGATGTGCTTTGATAATATGCATGGCAGTGTGGAGCTATCCAGTGTCATAAAATGAGCTGTAACAGATTAATTTATTATTTCATATCCAGCAGTTTGTTGGCTTATTGCTGCTGTCTGAGATCAGATGTCATTGCAGGCTTGCCTTTTCACAGAGCAACAAAAACCGGCATGAAGTGGAGGCAAAAGACCCTGCTGGTGTGCTGGCAGAAGTGTAGAGGAGAGAGCGTTTGAGATGCAAGGAACAGTGGTCTACCCATTAGGTCTGTCTTTATGGGAGAAAGGGGATGGAGGAAGAGGAGGGGGAAGATGAGAGAGAGACAGTGGGTCTCTGTTTGTGAAGGGAGCTGTGGGGGTTAGTGGATGGGGTGATGAAGAACGAGGGGAGAGGGTGGACAGGCGATAGATTGTGGCAGTGCCCAGTGCTCGGGGCATCTGAACCTGGCAAAGTACTTCTTATGAAGGCTCAAGTGTGGATCAGTAATTAAGGGGCTGAAGATGTAAAAACATTTGAATGGAGAGGATTAGGATGGAGCGATATGGGAATTCTTGGCTGATGCCTATTTCTGATTGGAGTATGGAGTAGAAATGTATATGAAGAAATGTATAATGAAAAAGATGTAGACGCTTTAGATTAATTCCCTTAGTGTGGCCTATTTAACCTTTACTGTGGCTTAAACATCATTTAGTGTGGCCGAATTTTCCTAAACCTTCTTTAAAAAAAAATAACCAGACTTAATTTATCAGAAATTTGATCTGTAATTCTACTATAAAAGTGAATATGATATAATCATGCAGCCCTTTAAAAAAAATGGATTACCCATACATCTGAACACGCAAAAGAAGTAGAAACAGAATGGGAATAAACTAATGAAAATGGAATAGAGAGCATCAAATTAGGAAAGAATGAGAGGTTTGTGTGTGAATGTGTGTGTGTGTGTTCATGTCCATTCAACCTATTCAGAATCGTGGACAGGCTGGCATTGGGCGGCATCTACTGTAGCGCTTGAGTAATCCTCCTGGGAACATGCGGGCACTGCCAAAGTGCCATCCAACTCCCTTTTCCCCCTCACTCTCTTTCCTCTTCATCACGTCTCTGTCTCTGTCCATCTGTTTTGGTCCATATCTCTCTCTCTTTCTCTCTCTCTCTCTCTTTCTTTTTCTCTCTCTTCTCCCTCGTCCAGGCTCCTCGGCTGCCTGTGTAGACTTCAAATGAATTGGAAGGCAGCGGAGGGGTTAGTCACTTGCTCTTTCCGCTGTCATCTCCCTCGCTGTCTGAAGTGCTAAAATCGAGTTGCGAGCGAGTGTATTCCCATGAGCAGCGCTAACAAAGGAAGTCAGTGTGCAGAACATACACACTCAGCTGTGAGAGACAGGTTCAGGGCTGCTCTCTGATAGATCTGTGGCTTCAGGCCTGTTTAGTTTAGCCCACGTGTTACTCTAGACCACTATGAGATGCACAAAGTGGAAGTACACTTTTGGGCAGTTTGGAGATGTCCAACCATGCTAATACTTAATTGAATGTAAAACATACTTTTATTCTGTTACATAGTATTAGTTTGTGAAAAAAGCAAAGTTTTGTAATGTCAAAAAAAGCATGTTAACTTTAGACACACTTTAAAACCTAGAACATTCTATAGTATTAGTGAATTAGCATTTTTATTAAGCGGTTTTCCAGCCAGTGTCCTGGTACCACCTGGCCTGCACATTTGTGTGCTTTATTTGTAATATAGTTTAAAATGGGCTTGTTACTAAACTAATTAGTAAAATCAGGTATGAAAATTGTAAATGGTTAGGGTAGGACCATGGTTAGTTTCTCAAAAGCATTGGAAGGTTAATATAACCTTAACTGGTAGAAAGAGAAAGCATTCAATGTGATGCTCTCACGATGATTTAAGAATCCTCTTTGTGGCTAAATGCTTTAGGGGACCACAGGCTTATTGGCATATAAGGAATATTGAATAGGGCTCAGTTTCAAGCAGAGCTTCATCATTTTAGTCAGACAAGCATTAAACCAATGGTGTGTATGTAAACATCCCAACAAAATCCCATTTTTAGTACAGTGAGGGAGTGTTTGCTGTAATACTCGTTTGACCATTGTATTGTATTGTATCTTGTGCCAAGATAAAACTCATTCAGACACTTCTGCTAGCTGTTTTTGTGAAATGTTGAGCGATCAGCTATTAAATGGTAAATTCACCAGAAAATATCCCAGCACAGAACTGCTAAAGGGAAAAAAATCAGGAAATGAGTTCAAGTGTTATTTTTAGTAGTGATATTTGTAGTTAGAGAGTCAGCGCACTAATTAAATTTACAAGTACATAATTGTCAGACAGTTTTTTTTTCAGTCAGTCTAAGAAACTGCGTTAGACCAAGAGCTGTATGAAGATTAGTCAGTTTGTATTCATTTGTACCAGTGTCATACCAAATGACTTTGTAACTAGAAGATGGACTGAAAGCAGAAACAGAACGTTTTTCGTACATTTTGCCACTTTTTCCACCATTAAGTAAAATAAATAACCTATTCAGAGAAAAAACAACTACTAAATGTACTAGGTACATTTACCTCAGGAATGATATTCTAATCGTACACTTACTTTAGCAGTGGTATTTTTAATTAATTATAGGTTTACTTTAGGAATGCTATTTTAGTCATACATTTACCTTAGTAGGACTATTTTAATCACAATTCTACAGCAGTAGTTCTGTTTTTATCGCAAATTTACCTCAGTAGTGCAATGATAATCATCTATTTATGTCAGTGGTGCTATTCTAATCATAACTTTACCACAGCACTGGTAGTCTAGTCACATGAGTGAAATGCACACAGAGTAAGGCAGTGAGATGTTTATTTAAAAAAAATGCTAAAGCTACATTTGCTCGGCTACTGTTACGTAATCTTAGGCTTTCAGTTCATATCTTTTGGCTGAAAATCAGAAAGTAGTTTTATGAAGAGGTAGTTAGTAAACCTATACCAACTTATACCAAATGCAATAAGTGATGCTAAACACTTTATATCAGACAGCAAGTTTGGTTGTAAATAGCTAAAAAAATGAAAGAACAGCTTGTTTTTTTGGAAATGTGGATGAAACAAATCGGAACACAAAGTCAGATTCACATTATTTTTATCCTTCTCTAGCTCCTAGCTGATAACCAGCCAAGTAATCAGTGTCCTGCCCTTGCTTACCTGGCTTATGTGTATTGGAGACTGGTTGGAGGTCCCTTTGGGCTATGATAAGATTCTGTGGAGCAGATGAGTATTCTCAGAGGGCCTCTGTTGGTGCAAGCTTTTTTTATTTCAAGAAAATAGAAGAAACAAGTGCATGTTGGAATGAAAAGCTGAGGCAAAGGCTGAGGCTATTCCTGCTCCAATACTGTCTGTACTGGTTTATAAATTCCAGTATCAGATTTGAGTTAAATGCCTACAGCAAACTTTCTCTCAGCAAATATGGATCAAGACTAGTGACTTCTTGGTTTAGAGTATACCCATCTTCCCCCTAAAACAGTGTATTTCGAACTAGTTTTTTCACACGTAGTGACTTTTTTGAGTTCTAATTTGATATATTACTAAAATAAAAGTATATGTAATGTAAAATACATTGTGAGTTTCAGGTTACATTACTGAGGCAATGCTTTAGTTCAGGTTCAAGCCAAAGTTTTGGATTATCTGATCTTATCATCACGTGTTTGCTTTTGTGTTCTTGTTCCGTAGTTCTGATTTACCCATAATAAACCTGTAATGTGCTGTGATGATTTGGTTGGCTGGCTGTTATAATAGAGGTTTCCAGAAACTCATTGCAAGTACATGCTGTTCGGTAGCTGTAAAAAATCCTCTTTTCTATAGATGCAGTTAGAATTAGATATGATAAGAATTCCAGTTATCGTGCATGCTGGAGACAGTTCTACAGGCCTGATCTTCCAAACCACCCAGGGTTGCTTTGGCAGTGGCCTGTCCCAAATTAAGGTCAGCATCGGGGAGGCACGAACAGGCTCTCCAATGGGACATCGGATGAGGAGGGGAGTTTCTTTTTGTTCTCTTTGTTGGCACTAGAAAGGATGCAGTCTGCTAACAGTCTCTCATTGTTGTAAGCGAAAGTAATGATAATTAAAGTGAATTAAGAAATAATTAAAACAAAATGGAAGAGCAAACCTGAACAATCCAACCTAATACGCAATATGTCCGATTTAGGGAGATAGACACGAGGCCACAACAAGTGTCACCTACAATGACCTTTGTCACTCTCACAAACACAGACACCAGTGCATAACAAATAATGATAAAACATTATACCCGGCTTCATGTGTTTGCACATTACTGTGGTCAGTATGACTACCTATTAGTGCTGTAAACACCTTCTTTAAGAGTTCAAAATCATATTTAGAAAGTTATGCTGAAATGTGTGCATATATCACAGCCATATTTGCTCAGAGAGACAACCATATTTTGTACAAGTGAGAAAATGTTCTGTGTTAATACAAGTTATATAAACACTGAGCTATTGTGTCCTGGGATTTTGATTGACTGGTCCCATGGAAACTAAAGGACACTGCGCTGACTGCGGAATATGCATGTGAGGCCTCTCTCAATTATGTGATTGTGGTTCTTCCAGAGTTGCTTGCCTGTTCTCATGGACAATTCTTGACAGATACCACCAGTCACGATTAATGTCATCCACTGCACTGTCCGCTGTGGGTCTTCAATTATGTATTTCTGCTACACACACAACACTGTGAATTGAGGAATGTTCAATGTGGAATGCTTGCACATCTTTTGAAATGGACCATCACATCCATCTGGCACCCAGTATCAGGCCTTGCCATGAGCACGCTGGGCATTTTATTCGAAATTATATGTTAACATTGCCAAGGCTGCACAGAAGTGCATATTGAGACTAGTTGTCAGATATAATCACCCCCATGTGCACCTGCCATTTATTTTTCTTCTTTTCTATTTTTTCCTCTGATGTGAAATGGATGGCAATAGCCTTATCAATTTTCCCCATTTTCTCCCCAATTTACACGGTCAATTATCCAACCCACTAATTAGGAGTCCCCCTAACTGCTGCTGATGCAGCATTGCCGAGTAGCCAGCAAGCTCGGAGGAAAGTGCAGCGTCTCGGTTCCGATACATCAGCTCACAGACACCTCGTGCTGGGGAGAGAGCGCCATCTTCCCACCCAGAGAGAGCAAGGCCAATTGTGCTCTCTCAGGGCTCTGGTAGCCAATGGCAAGATACATAAACAGGATATCTCCTCCATAAACGGCAATCTACTGATCATAGTGGCAGCACTTACTCCACTGGACCACTCAAAGCCCCTTAACTGGACTGAGACCAGCTCCTTTAGTTGGTCCAGGCGCCTTTCACACCTGCTATTTTGGTTTAAACCAAACTGCAGTGTCCGAAGTTCAGGACCAAGTAAGGCAGGTGTAAAAACAACCAATAATTAGTTAAGTATGTAATTCATTAAAGCTCATCTGACGCTCATCTTCTGCACATTTGTAAGCCTCTGAGAAGTACTTGTGAGTTTCTAAAAGTCTTAATGATGAAGCAGCTTCTCCTTAAACTTTGTCTCTGCATTACTCTCCTCTTTTCTTTCCTCTATCCTTTCCCTACTCCTCCTAATTTTCAGCTAAAGTCTCTAATGGGCTTTTGAGGAAGCGTTGTGTGCGTCTTTGTGCCAGGGCCGGGTGATCGCGGGACATTAATTCCACTCTTGAGTATGTAAATAGCCGGAGCTGTGGGAGCGGAGAGCCGAGCTGCCACTTGCTCACTTAATCTCAGAGCGCTTCATCACTTTTACGCGCTCTTAACGGGAACGCATGAGAAGCCCAGGGCCACACGCACAATGGTAGCTCCCCAAGGGGGGCACCACGGCACCCTATGCCCACCGCCTTCTTCTTCCGGAGGGCCCCTATTCCTCCTCCTCTGCTTGCGCTTCGCCCACCCCTTCCCAGCAACCCCTGCCTGAGCTGTGGAGGCGCACACACAGGACCGTCTCTGTTTACCTCCGGCCGCGGCCAGCGGAACACCAAACAATCCCCTTCACTGCCTGTTTGTCAGGCCCGCTTTTGAAAGGCAGGGCATAGAGAAAGACGAGGAAACAATTAAAAACCCCTCCTGAACCTTTGCGCTAACAGTTTCCCAGCGCAGGGAGCCTGTGAACGGGCGCTGAGCCCTCTAAACTGCCCCATTATTCCACTGCACTTGGCGTGTTCCAAGAGCGGCTCGCCTCAATGGACGTCCCAGCACAGTGGGCTTTTTGTGGGGGACTTGGCTCACCACACCATGCACTGGTTAATTAGGAATTGCATTCATTTATCTATCTATCCACCCATCTGTCTGTCCACCTACCTATGGCCTCTCTAGTGGGTTCCATAGCTACCCCACATTATTTGCTTTAGCGTGGCATTCACCACACGGTATGTGGTGGCAGAAGAGGCAGGGATCATGTGTTTACATTTGAGGATACATCTGTGATTTTTGCCATGACACCTTAGTCCACGGTTGTTAGATTACAGCCAAACAATTAATATTAAAAACATAGATCCTTGAACTTTTGGTTTCTTATAAGTGTAGCTGAACCCTGACTATTATGGCAAGGCAACATGAACTAACAGAAATCAAGTTTGAGTGTGTGCCCGATAGATTCAGGATTCCATTGCTGAAGTTGTGTGGGCACAGAACGAAGTGTGTACCAGGAATATAAAGGGACAGAAAACCACATGTGACTTAAAATTTACAAAGAAAAATGCAGCCAGTCTATTGGAAAACAAACAAATGCTATGGCTAACTAGCTATGACCCTGTACAGCTCGTATCTCTCAGCTCAACAACAGTCAGTACAGAGGCTGTAAACTGAGTAAACTACTACTAAGCATGATAAATGATGACGTACACTTTATTTCTTTAAATATATGCAAGTACAGTGTGAAAAGTAATGCGAATCTGGTCTTTATCTGCCCTCTATACCAACATTCTACTGTATATAGCAGCACTTTTATTTGCAGGGCTATGGTATGGATGTTCATTTGCCCATTAAAAGAAGGGCTGAAAAATCCTGGAGGAAACATTGGTTTTATATAAATTTCTTTAGAATAAGTGCTTTATTTGTAGAGTTAATCTGTACTGTTGACACTGCTGTACACCATGAAGATCTTGAGAGTTTGGAAAGCTGAGCATTATCATGTCTGTGTGCACATTACTGCTTAAATAAATCTGCAAGAAATTAATGCCATAATCTTCATAAATATTAAGAAATGCATGGCTGCCTAATTAAACAGATAAAATGTGCCCTCATAGCGCCTCGCTCTATAGCATTCCAATTAATTTACTGACAAAATATTTGCATAGTTTCAGAGAGTGCACATCAAATAATGATGTGGAAGAAAACGCCACCCCCAAGAGGGCTCAGACCAGGAGAATTCACACCATTCCACAAAGACTCCTTTAGTTGTCTCAGATAGCGTATATAAGAAAATCTTTACTGTCATGATCTTTCCCTTTTGATATCATCCCTGCTTTTGTGCACTACTAAAGATGACTGATTTTATGTTTGACCAAGTCTTTGCAGTTTAATTAGGTGCTGAGATTATGCTGAGACTTATTAGCTGTGTGTTACAGAGCTCTCTGTAGCATTTAGAGTTGGGCTGTGTGATTCTGAAAGGATAGCTGTGGAATATTTATGCATAATGTAAAAAGCATGAATAATTTCTTTCTGATAGAATTTTGGGTCAACCATATTTCTTTCCCATTGCCCTGGAAGGTTTTTCGTCATTTCTGTGATTTCTGTGTTAATTAAACATTTGGAGCTTCATTTTTACAAATGAATGTCGCTATTTTTACACCTCTTTTAAGTATATGTACACACATACACACACAGTAATGTAATTATAAGTACCATTGCGTTCCTCCCATCCACATTAGACATGCAAACATACAAAAGAGCATGCAAGGGACCTTCTCATTACACATGTACATAAATCCCCTCAGAACAAAACACCTCCCACATACAGCAACACTCAAGATTCTATACACAGACTTTTCATTTCATCAGTGTATAAAAAAAAATGATGGACTACATTAGATCTTTATTTTCCACTTTTCTGTACTAAATATACACTTCTTCAATTATTTCTTGTTGTATTTGTCATCAGATTGATAAAACTATATTTGTCATCAATTTCAGCTATGTGTATAAAATAAATTGCAATTTCAATGTACATATCAATATTTCCTCTAGGAATTTTTTCAATAGTTTTGGAGCAAGTTTTCCATGATACTAACATCAATGCTCGATAGGGTTAAAGCCACAATGCTAACAGCTGGCCTCAGCTGGCCTCATCAGTGTTGGAGCAGATTAGCATGGTCAGAGCAGCAGTACTAACAGACACAGCAGTCGGCCTCAGCAGGGATTGGAGGAAATTTAGCATCATTATCACACTTGGTACCAGTTTACCTCTATCTAGCTGTTTTCGAGCTGAAAGCTACAAGCTGTACAATGCTAGGAAAGTAACAATAGCTGAGATAAATTAGCCAAAGCATGTTTTGTTTGTCCAATGGCTGGCTGCCTTTCTTTGTGGAAATTTCTGATCTGTGCCAGCGATGGTATCTGTCGTTTAAATTAAAAGTCTCTGAAGAATGTCTCAACTGCAATTTTATGATATATTCTGAAGTAGTGGTTTAAAGGATTACATGAATACATCAAAAGTTTGGTTTAATAGATAGACTGACACAATGAATACTTGTAAACTTGAATAGCATTTATTTCCCAGTGTAATAGCTCTTTTGACTATTGTATATTATGGAATCGACACTAATCCGGGAAAAGTGAAGAGCAGAGCTCAGTTAAAACCCGTCACAAACACACTGAACATGATTTGCTTCATTCTTCCCCCAGAAGAGCTTAAGCAGTTCCCAGCAGGAGAGCTTATATACACTGTCCTTTATTGTCCAGTGCATAGACCTTTCCATGTTCTGCCCACAATCGCCTCTTTTATAGCAGTGGTAGCAGAAAGGTTGGGTGGGCAGGCTTTTCAGAACACTGGCAAAAATCATAGTTAGTTTTAGCATAAAACAGAAACTCAGTGTTAAACAAAGATCACTTCAGTTTCTCAGTGGCTTGAATGGGATTTTTGTGTTAAACTATAAGAGCCTAGCAACAGCAACTGCGAAAGAGCTCATTTGTGAGTGGAGCAAGGTTAGGCCAGTTACAGCTATGCTATTTCTCTAGGGCATTTTGAAGTGAATATTGGCTGAACTTGGTCTGGTCTGGCAGTGGTCATGTTGAGACCCAGTTATGGCCAAGACTGATAGTGAGAGAAAGGGCAATTCTCTTCCTCCCTTGAGAGTTTAGCCAATTACATTCTTGGGGGACGCCATTGTGTGATAATATCTAAGATTCAGTAGTTTCTAGTGGTTAATTGCAACTCTCCAGAATCGATCTCTGGGACAGTAAAAACAACCTTTGGCACAAGTAAGGCAGTTGTTTGACCAATTAATTCAGTCTCCAGCATAAGTAATACAGTTGTAGGGACAATTAATACAGTAATTTGGACAAATAATACATTAATTCTGACCATAAATGCAATTGCTTGGACAAAAAAAAGTATATAGGATAATTATTACAGTAACTGCAGTGCTTGAGACAATTACTACATGAATTGGAAACTTTATTACAGTCTCTGGGACAATACAGTCTCTATAGCAGTCAATAACAATGCAATTAGTAGTACAATTAATACAGGCTCTGTGTCTATTAATACTGTCACTGAGACAGTTGGTCCAGTTGTTGAGACAGTTATACATAATTTCTGTGACACTTAATAGAGTCATTAGGACAATTAATAGAGTCATCAGGACAATTAATACAGTGTCAGAGGCAATTAATATGGTGTCTAAAAGATTCTCATGCATCAGTTCTGCTCTGTAATGCAATAAAAACATTAAATATCAGCTAAACAAAAAACGAAAACAGTTGTAATGAATATGTAGTATTTGTAGTTAATTAATTGTAATTAGTCTGATCATGCAGGTGGAAATAAATAATAATCTAGTAATATTTTGGTGCAATAATGTATTGTTTAATGATTTAACACAACAGTGTTTATATCTGACTGAGTGTTTTTCAGATTACAGATGAATCGGATCTAAATTGACATGCTTAGTGGAACGTTTTCCACCTGGTTGGTCAAGCTTTGTTCTGTGTAATCTGTTGTCTTTAGTAAAGCACACACTGAGGACAGAAGCAGTGGGCTAACTGTGACGCATTGGACTCATATTGTCATAGTGAAAAATGTTATTCAGCCCTGCTATTTCTCTTCTGCAGGTTTTCACTGTGTATGAGAATTGCATTGCTTTATATCTTTTAGCCCTGTTTTATATATATATATATATATATATATATATATATATATATATACACACATGTGGAGAAGTGATTTCAGGTGTGTGTGTGTGTATGTGCGAGTGGGAAGTGTTATCATATGTTCTACCATTCTTGTCATATTCCATTTTCACTGCAGTCAGCTATCTTGACACATCCACTGTCCTCTTCTCTCTCACCCTCATTCTTCCTCCTGGTGTCTCTGTGCTCTTTTCTCCGTATGGGTGAGCAGTGGAGCAGGTGGTGGGGGGGTGGGTTTGGTCCAGGCTGATTTAATGAGATCCTCGGGGGGGTTAGCTGAGCCGATCAAACGCAGCGCACCACCACAAGCAGTCTTTAAACAGAAACACTGACACTAATGATAAAGCCTGGTCTAGCAAGGCTGTTGTACATAAGGAAGTCATATTTCTCTTTTAGCGTAAGTCTGATCTCACACACCAGGAGAAGACCAGAGGTGAGGGGGAGATTCCAGTTCTTCTTTAATGTGCGTTAATCAAAAAGGTTAAATAGAAAATCCCTGAAAGACAGACGAGAGTTAATTTATCTGGTTGAGTTTAGCCAAATGTATCAAATATAATTAAAATAAGTTTTCTGTTTAGCTACATAACCATACACTGGTGAGGGTATCGAAAACAGTTCATCCTGCTTTTGTTAAAATTACTGTCTGCACTGTCCAGGAATGGCTGTTTACTAGATCCTGGAGCATTGCTGTGGGGCATTAATTGCATTCAGCAACAACAGAGGATGTTAGATGTTAACCACCCCACCTCAACTCCCCAACTCAGTCAAATCCCAAAAGTATTGATATCAGTTTATTGTCTCTTCAGAAACTGTTTTGTACTGCATCTGTAACTAGCTGTTTTTATCAATAAATACAAGCTTTACATGCCTAGAATAATTACACGCCTTACCAGTTGTTTGTTTACCAAAATACTGACTTTCTATTTGTAAATTTCAGTTACAATTGACTTGAATAGGTGCAGTTATGATACGAATAGCAGTTCTGAGGTAAATGAATGATTAAAATAGCAGTGCTGATGTAATTTTTTGTGGTATGTCTGGGAAATGTTATCTGGTAAAAATGTTAAGTGTTAAATAATATTTGTAGTAATAATTGTCGTTTTGTAATTGCCTTCTCTTTGTAAACTAAGACATACATTCGTTTGTCAAAATTGAATGGCAAAATTAATGAAAAGCTCAATTGCTGTATCAATAGAAAATAATATAATTCGAAAAAGAATATCATTCACAACACTGAAGTGTTCCCCTCCTCCATCCCCAGGGTCCACTCTTATGCTAGCCCACTCATCTACTATTTACCAGATGAATGAGTATCATCCAGTGTGGCCTGAGTACCACGGCTGGCATAATGGCTCTGTTAGCACATCATTGGAGTGGATCTGGTCACACCTGAGAGCCCTGTGCACACAGTGGCATCACGATTTCCCATAATTCCCTAATCACCACCTCATTACAGCAAGAATGAGGTCGCCACAAACAAAGCAAATCGCTCCGCTCAGGCTGATGGAGTTGCATGGAGGAGCCAGTCATGCGTTTTGTGTGGACCCTGCTGCTCCCAGTGAAAACGGGTAGACCGACAGTGATCACGGATGAAAGAGTACAGAAATATTGTGTGGAAAAACAGGCTTTTTATTTACTTTTTATCCAGTGATGGCAGGAGGCCACTGGTAGAAATTGAGCTCTTGGAAGTATCTCGATATCCTATCAGTAATCATTTTGTACTAGAATGGAAAATTAGGCTTTACTGCACTGAATTCAGCATTAGCCAAACCAAACTTGTAGGCTTGTACTTGCCTACAGATATACACTGGCATTCCACATGTTATGGAATAGAAATTAATCATGTCGCAGGACTTTTGCCAATGTAGCACTGACCTGTGAAATATGTGTGTGGATGCTTCTGCATTGATTTTTTGTTTGCATGGACATTTTTGGCAGATGCCACTTGTCACAATTATTACCACATACTGTACTGTAGGGGTGGGCGTTATGGCCCTAAAATAATATCAACATTTTTTATGGTATTTTTGCTATAACAATACTCTTGGTGATATGACAAAACACAACATAAAAATATTTCAAGAATACACTACTGCAACAAAATGAAAATTAGATATGACATGGCACACCCCTAACTGAAACATAAAAAAAATACAAGAATTTTATCAGATTTGTACCAGAAGTCAATAATCCAGATTGCCATGATACTAATAATTCACTCCATATATCTCCATATATCCAGGATTAAATTAAAACGAATGATTCTGGACAGATATAATCAGATAAAATGAGAAATGAAAACATTGTGATTTTTTCTTTTGCTAAAAACAGCAAAAAAGTAGTACCCTGATGTGATAATTAGGGGTGGATGATATGGCAAGATATTTCAGGGCTATTTAACAGATATTTTATAATAATATTGTTCATGATAATTAAAAATGTTGGCGATATTATTGTGAACGATACGATATGGCACACCTCTATTGTATTGTCCGCTGTTCCAATTTCACCTCACAACTTATACAAGTCTCATGACTTTTAATATATTGGTGTAGTTTACTTTTATTAGTTATAAAATGTTTGATTCAGAGCCTAAAGTGTCAAATGATCAATGAACAGATTATGGGATTAAATGGGATAGTGGGGACAAGAGAAGATGTTTTTAGCAAAGCCAATTTATATGATTTTGATATATAATTTGCTACACTACAAAGGAGCTTTGGGTTTGTGTGTGGTAGAGGGTGGGTGCTTTGTTAAGTATGTGTGTGTTGTCTGTCCTGCAGCAGTAATTTGACCTTTGTCTGGATATACACATTCTGATTTTCCTCTGGCTCTGATGTCAGACTGTGTGTGTATGTGTGTCCAGTGGGTTACAGTGGAACAAGTAATTTATTTATTTATTTATTTATTTATTTTTTTTTCAGATTTGTTGATGTCAGTTAGTCCTTCTACAACCAGTTTCACAACCTAAGGGGGCAGTAGTGACTCACTGGTTAGAGCACTGGATTATTGATAACAGGGTTGTGGGTTTAATAGCGAGGTTTGGCAAGCTGCCACTGTTGAGCCCAAAAAGAGTCAGTGTTGGTAAAAGAGTCAAATTTTTTGTTTCTCATTTCTGTAGTTGGAAATGTTAATTCAGACTTTAGGTCACTGCCTTTATTCGTCTGAGTAAGAGTCTCACAGCATCACAGTCATATAGATCAGTGTGTTGAATCACTTTAAGAAATTGTGAGAGCAGTGCACTATACAGCAGTAATAGCCAAATTTTGTACTAGATTTTTTACTTGTGAATAATTGCCCCTGGGTTGACTCAACTATCTAAAAGACCCTCATAAATGCAGATTAGGGGTGTGCACAGGGATTTGAATACTCTGAACTATTTTAGGCATCCCTTTTTAAAAGAAATTAATGTTTCATGAAACATTAGGTCAGGGCAAAAATATGATGTTAAAATATAAAGTCACATTGTTTCATGTGTTATTTTTCTATGTTATTGTTGACAAGCACATTATGATTATTTTCTTTTCTGGGAATTCTTGAAAATCAATATTAATCAAAATGTTTAATCTCTACTCTCTATAACCTAATCTAGATTCATTCAGGCAGTGTAATCCAACAGCGTGAGGTATAGGAATGTTTATTAAAGTACTCTATTTGCTATAGTTGAGTGTCTTTTCATCACATTTGTTGGCCTAGCTCCAAAACCTTGGATTTGTGAGTGTGAGGCCCAGAGGGACACTCTGTATCCGGAGTGCTGGAGAGCAGCCAGCATGCTGGTCCTCTATCTGCATGGCAATGCCCAGGCCAAAAGGATGAGCCCCTATACATAGCACTGGGAAGATCTCAACTAAGTGTAAAGTTCTTTGATGGTTCATTGAGGAGAACATGTCAAACATGTGAGGTAAAATATAATTTAAGCACATGTTTTATAGAATAAAAACATGTTATAATATATAATATAAAGTACCATTTTGTTTAATGATTTATAACCTAGATCTGTATATAAAACATATATATATATATAAAACTAAAAATATCATTGTTGAGGCGTAGTGGCAGAACAATTTAACACAGTATATACACACACGACTCATCTAATATTTGCTTAAATGTCACCAGTTGCAACACTAGCCAGCAACATACTACTAGATAAATACTTGACCACTTTTCATGGCAGAGTTAGTTCTGTATTATTGACTCTTTATTATTTATATACTGTACTGTTTATTGTATCTACTTTATGTACTTTATGAGTGCCTTGCTATCCCTTTGCTATTGTAACACTGTGAAATTCCCCACTGTGGGACTAATAAAGGATTATCTTATCTCATCTATCTAAAAACATGATGTTAGCCTGCTTATCCATATGTTTGGGGTCATTGCTCATTTAGTGCATTCACCTGTGTCTAAGTGTTAACCATCTGAAAGATGGGTTTGATATTAAAGTAAATGAAACCAAAGTAGTTCCCTTCTTCATCCACATTATCCTAGAACATGATGCTGCCTCCACCATGCTTAACATAAGATAAAATAAGATTCTTAGATTATTACTTCTCCAGAGTTTCTTAAATGTAAGCCTGTTAGTTCATGGAGATTTAAAACTTGGTTGTTAACAGTGGCACTATTGTTCCAGAAGCTCTGCGTTTTGGTGCACCTGGGTATTTATTGACCTCTCAGGTAGATGTAGGTGACAGTTTTTGGTATTTTTACAAACCATGGCAAAGTGTCTTCATCTCCCAATAACTTGTACTATTGAACTAATGATCTTGTAGTCTAAAATAGTTCAAAAATGGGCCCAAGACACATTCCTGACTTCCTGACATTCCTGTAAATTATCCTACTTAAATCTACACTGAGGACCATAACTGTACATGTTAATACAGTGTAAAAAGCCTGGCTTTTTTAGAAATGGTGTTAAACTCATTTGAGCTGAATTGGAGGGAGGTCTCTCTCTTGCACTCCCTCTTTCTCTCTCCCTCTGCTTCTCTCTCTTCTTTCCTTTTCTTTTCTCTGAGCTGTGCCCGGGTTGCTAAGACAACCTGTGAGGGCCGTCATTGCCTTGCATCCTCTGTGAAAGCACAAGTAGAGGGAGAGGGAGAAAGAGGGAAAGAGAGTGACCCCTCGCTCCACGAAGGCAGCATAAAATCGGGATAATCGCTGTCGATTATGCCGCACAATGGGCTGCGGTTTCTGAAAGATTCATTCATCCCGGAAAAGAGGGAGCTGGAGAGAGGGGAGGGGGGGCGGGGAGAAAGAGCTATCCATCGGACTCCAAGCCCCTTCACAGCTCTCCCACGGTGGGCACAGGCATGACATCAGCCGCCTGAATGGAGCTGGCATTCGACTCATGCCCACCCTCCTTCCCTCTCCCATGCAAATGTGGTGCCCGGTCTTGGCCACTGAAGCTGAGGCAGCGTGGGGGGGGGTTGTGGGGTTGGTGGGGGTTATGGGGTAGAAGGGGCCACTGCCACTGTTTGCGTGTGGGACAAAGAGCCCTCAGATGAGGAGAGGGGTTGCAGGGGAACTTCACATGGCCTTAGCCAAGAGTGCGAGAGAGGGGGAAAGAGAGAGAGAGAGAGAAAAAGAGAGAGAGAGAGATTTAAGGTGCCTTTCACTGGCCCCTTTTGGCCTGCTAATGTGAAGCTCACACATGCACACATACCCACACAAATCTCTGCATTCCCTATACATTCTCCATACATCCACCTTCCCTTCACATGCTGAAAGGACGGGGCGCCTCAGTCCGATTTCAACAGGAGAGAGAGAGAGAGAGAGAGAGAGAGAGGATCTCATGACAAATTGTGTAGGGACTGATGGGATTCCCATGGCTGTTACCGTGGAGCTGTCTTTCACTTTGCTGTAATGTGACTGCTGCTTTTAATGTTCATTCTTCATCTAGACTTTTAATAGACCCGTTACTTTCTTCCTTTTATCCAGATCGAAAGGAGAAAACGTTCAGTACCTCCACTCCGTTTCTGTCAGGCCTTTTGCTTTAGTAGCTCCTCGACAGTGTTAAAAAAGCCTTTCAAGATTCATTCCTTTCCCAGTGTGAACACACTCGCCATTGTTATGAAGTGTTGCATAACAGGCTCACTGCCAAATGTCTCACTTGTAAAATAATGAGTTAACATGCGCTTAGCGTAAAACCTGGGATCGCTATTACAGTGGGCATTTTTCTCATTCTTTTATATTGTACATCAGTATGGCAGCAATGGCAGCAAGCCAATTCTTTTCACACCTATAGTTTGTTGGCCCTGGTCTGAACCAGTTAATATGCTTTTGTGAACTTGGAGCATTTTCCTCCTGGTTTGCTTTGTTTTGCACAAGGAAAAAAACAAATGCAAAAAATGCATCAAAGTAAACCACGTGAGGGCATTCTCTTTGCGTATTGGTCAGAGGTGCCTGGGGTGGAAGCAAGAAAGTAAATACAGGAAGAAGATTGTGTGTTGTGGATTAGTGTATATTTCTGTCCAGTTTACATGGAGCAACAGCAGAGATGGCATTTGTTCATAGCTCACAGTTTACAGTAATTACCTGACCTTATACATTACACCTGTAGTTAGGTTGGACTGAGGTCATATCACACCTGCACCCCAAACAAACCAGACCAAGTTCCTTTGGGATCAGACCAACATCAGATCTTCTCAAGGGTCTAGGTGAGGTTGCTTTCCTGTCTCAATCCAAGTGCAATTTCTGTATTCACACCTGGCTTAACAAATTGTAAAAAAAAAAACAAAAAAAAACAGTATACATGTGAAAATGAAAAAGGTGCCGCTCCACACCTACCTTGTTGGGACTAGATTTTTCAGACCTATCAGTTTGGTCCAAAAAAAAATTAGCTAAGGTGAAAGGTGCCACAAATCATGGCCCTAGCCAAAGTACAAAAATATAGTCAGAATAAAAGAGATGGTCTCTATCGAGATCAACTGAAATGTGGTCCGGTTCCTCTGCAGTGTGAAAACACTTTTATACGTAGTTTAGACTAATTATACGTTTAGTTTAGACTAATTACAGGAAGTCCAGGCAGGCTATTGTAACCTATTAAATGTTAGAAAAAGAAAAAATAATTAAGACTGTGGCAAAGTCCACTCTTGTTTGTGTGCAGTCACAGCAGAATTAGCGTAAGACATTAACCTTGGATTCCTTTTATTTATTTTTGTATGGGTTTAATCTACAGTCACAGTAGATACAGTACATACAGAGCTCTGTTGCCCCTTTACTGACAATGAGATGACACAATCCTGGAAAGATATTTTGCCAAATTAGCAATTAATTTACAAACCCGAACCATTAATGTAAGGAAATAATATATCCTTAAAGCTGCGAAACCAACCTTAACCACACCAATTGTATACAGTTATACAAGTATACAATAAAGACACAAAACTTAAATTGGTCTGGATCTTCAGGTGTTAAAAACTCTAATAATGTGGGAAACTGTTACAACACTGCATTCCTCCTTGTCTTCTTTCACTGACAACCTTTTATCAGCAAGTTTGAACCACTTGACAGCAGCCTGTTTGATAGGTAAATAGATGTATAGACTATGTCAGGAAGTTGCCAAGAACAGAAACATGCCTCTGCCTGGCCGTGGAATTTTTTTTTGCTGATAGTCCGTTTGATCTGAAATCGCAGTGCTGCGCCTTGCATAGAGACTGACTGATTTCCTGAGCGGGTGAACATGCTTTCTGGGGGGGATTAAGGAAAGAAGAGAGTGAGAGCGCGAGAGAAAAGGGGTCCCCAGGGGATTTTCAGTGCTTACATTTAATCTGGGTTAGAGACTCCTCCCTCTGCTACCTCCACTGTTGCTGCTTCAGTGCTTCAGACCATCTCAGCTTGGCTCTGTCTCGTCGGGACTGACTCGCACTTGCTGCTGAGGAACGGGACTTAGGGCTTTGCTGTCGGCCTTCAAAGCGAGAAGAAGTCACTTTGGCTGTGGGCTCAATCAAGTAATCTCGGGCAAGTGAGTCTGGACTTAAAGCAGCAGGACTGTCCTGTGTTTGGAGGCTCTTTGCTGTCTTGCTGAATCAGCTCATGCTCATGGCTGAAGACTGAAGCCAGCCTGTATATCATTCAAGCAACTAGCCAGAGATGACGTAAGTTCATGTCCATTTATGACTATTACAAGTACAAGTTTCTTAAGATCTTTGTAATTTAGATTGTCGCTGTCAGATTTTGTAACCTCATTATCCTTTGAATAGAATGCTTTAACATTGTGATAACTTTTTAGGAAGTATATTTTTCATTTATAGAGGTATATAGAGGTATATAGAGATATATAGAGGAGATTTAATTCTCAACATCAGGCTTATACTTAAGTATCTAGATGCAAAACAAAGCAAAATTATATTTTCTATGATTAATTTCTTTAAAAATGTGGAATATGTAGATTCTTTGTCAGGTCTGTGGATTTTTATGGGATTTAATCATCTTTCATCTCTGTTTCTATGACCCAATTAAGTGTTCCTCAGTTGCTGAAACAAAGTGCAACTGTCACTACATTGCATTGTCCGTGGTTCTGAAGCGTGACCTCAGAAGCTCAGCGCTGGAGGCGCTTGTCGTCTAGAGATCATGCCCTGTTTTTGTGGGTCCATGTGCTGGACTGAATGTAATGAGGGAGCGAGGAACAGCCTCAGAATATTTATTATCATGAATCAGTGTGTTCTCTATGTTGCTTATTATTGGCTGGGGTGAGACAGGGCCTGGAGCTGTCCTCGCTGCACATTAGCCCAATGTTACTGAGACTGCAGGTGACAAATCCGGCTTGTTGTTTGTCTGACCTTTTTTTCTGCTGGGTGGAAGGTCACCATATGCGGTTGGAATAGCCAATGACCAAACCCCCCCCCCACACGCACATGCACCAACACTCTAATAAGCTACCACACACTGTCAAAGACTCATTATGTCCATTGAACTTACGTAACCTTCTGTCCAGTGGCAATGGACTAAGAAAGCCAGTCATATTGTTGTCAGTATGACTAAGAGTTCTTGGGAGGTTGACACTTCACTGACCTTATCATTATGGTATAAAAATGAAAACGCTGTATTATTTAGTCGCTTCATTTAAGCCTAGCCTCAGATAATGATGAATGAAGGACTGGGAGAGGACTGTCAGAGTGAAAGGGATAGAAAAAAAGGCTTTAGGCCTTGATGTTTGACATTTAAACCCCTGATGAAAGCAGATGGTGTAGAAACATCAAGATGATCGGCACCTTGAGTAAAACTTGTTAACCTTTTCACCAGACAGCCCTGAAAGCTCACGTCCCACAGCTCTGCCTTAGTTTTTCATTTTCCGCTTTTGAGTTGTCAGTCTCTACTGCTGGACAGTTTAATTACTTTTGTGGCTGGGGATAGTCTTAGCTCCCTTACGAAGGATAAAGAAGGTCACATTAAAGAAGGAGAGATGTGTTTCTTAAGTCGATTAGTTATTGCACCCCTAATCCACATTATGTGTACACAAGAGGCAGGCGATATGACGGATAACCATGCTTGAAGGTTCTGTTAAAAAAGTCACAGTATTTAGCTTTTTTATAAATATAATAAGCAGTGCCAAGTAGTCTGCAATGATAAATGTTAAGTATTTTACCCACTGCACTGTATCCAATAAAACAGGACAAACTGTGCTCTTATTATAACAAGGCACAGTAAGTTGCACAGTAGTAGACTGAAGTTTACCTTGACACCACTCTTCTAAATTAATTTGCCCCCTCATTAGCAGCAACATATTTCTCTCCTGAAAACATTTTATTTGGGTAAGTAAAGTGCTTTCGTTTATTTACAGTAAGCTTAGATTACCACATTTTTCTCCAGCACTAAGGCTGGAGAATTAGCCTTAGCAACTAACTGCTCCAGCAGTGCTAGCAAGGGTTAGGAGCAGACTACAGGCTGATAATACTCCCCTGTGAATGAAGAAAGAGCTAGTGTGGTTAGCAGCTAATGCTAATGCTGCTCCAGCAATGCTAGCCGGGGTTAGCAGCAGGCTACAGGCCGATAATACACCCCTCTCAACAGGGAAATATAGAGCGCGGTAAGCAGGTAATGCTAATGCTACTTCAGCCCTGGTGCTGAAGAAACTAATCTGAAACTCTCTTATAATGCTGCACTTTAGCGGAGTGCCTTTACTGCTCCTTACAACCTGACTGGTAAAATTCATAAATAAGATGCACTGCATTAAAAGGCATATTTCTGGGAATTTAAAAAAATTAAAGATTTGAATTGCGCTTTATTGTTTGAAAAATACGGCACAAGGTAGAGTAGCATGTGTAAGCTTACAAAGCCGGAACCAGGTTCAACATAGTGCTAACACCTGACTATAACATGTCAGGGGTTACTAATGTACAAATAACAGCCAGTGAACTAGATTATCAATACTCAATACATGTATTGATTTCCAAGTATGCTTTCCAGCAAGTTTTTAAAAATCACCTCAAGATACTGAGCAAAAGAGATTTGTCTTTGATTGTTTATATTTAGTTATTTTAGCGCTTGAACGATTTTAATATGATATTCATATTGAGAACACTGAGCTAGTGTTTTGTTATTATTACAACTGAATGCGATAACCCATAATTGTTGGTATTTATCGTAAAGCTTTACATAGTTGATGTGAAAGATTTTGTGCAGCTCCATCAAAGTTACATAGTGCAGAAGCTAGGGCTGGGGAACATTCGTCTTTTAACCATCTGAAAAATATCACTGCAAGACATGCAGGGTATTACCAGAAATGAGGAGCAGCATGAGCTGGTAGCATAGATAATCCTGCACTTACATGGCTCATCATAAAAACTTCCCTGCTTTATTTAAAAAAAAAAAAAAGTAATTTTTTTTATAGAGTTTAAAACTGTCAGTGTCACAATTTCAAATAATAAAAAGCTGCAGATCAGGCTAGAAAAGAGCTAGTTAGATTAGCATTAGCTTTAGCTTAGTTAGCAGCATGATAATTGTTCACCACAGAACACACTTCACTTATGAATGACTGCTTGACAAATGAATGACTGCTTTTGGGTAGACAGAAAGCTGAAATTACAGATCTTTTTCGTGGCATGTTGGTTCTACCAACTTTCAGACAGCTCAGAGCAACTGCTGTAGACTAACTGACACAAGTATTGACAAGAAAAACTACATTGAAAGAAGGAAGTTGAGTAACAGGAGTGACAGGTTTTTAGAGTGACAGGTTAAATGAGATCAGATTTTTTTTTCACTTAGCTAACCAGCTAAGCACAGGTAACTTTGCTAAACACCACAACATAGACAAGACAAGTTCCTGCTAACTAGTGCTTATTATTATTCACGTTTGATTTACAGATGTCTCATATCTGTGAAAACATTTGTATTGCATTGTAACTGAACTAACTAGGCCATGTACTGATAATACAGCATCTGAACCTAATGTTAATTAAGGGCTGTTAATTTCTTTCCCACGTCTAGAGTTATATACATTAGAGTATTATGGAGATCTGATATCTGGGTAAAATTTCTGGCAGTTTTATGCTATAAGATGCAAATATTACCTTTTCATATACAGAAAAGTAAAAGTCTCCATCTGTGTGCCCTATTACTGACCAGCTGCTTCACCTATAAAGACCATATGAGTAGCTCATTAGGACAGAAACATATGCTTATCTTGTGTTTATCCTGGTTTTATTAGAACACCTTACATATTACCCAAGTACAGTAATTGAGGTAAAAAAAAAACACATGATAAAAAAAAAGGGCTAAATTTGCAGTAGAAGCTTTGGGTAGACAGTGGCTCCTGTCCAGCCAACCCAATGAACACATTATGCACACTGGATTGACACACCCATTTCCTTGCAATCTCCCTAGAAGTAAGTGTCAGGTATTGAGATGGAGGTCAGATTAAGCTATCTCCAGAATCTCCATTCACAGAGGCTTAGTTCAATTTAGGATTAAATCAGGGTTGGAAATGTACCTAGAACATAAAGAATAGCCACAGAGAGAGTCGTGATTAGCTTGTTTTCTTTCCCCCCGTTGCATTCACTCAGTATACGCTGGACAAATGCCTTCTAGTTTGATATCCATATGGTAGCTGTAACAAGAACCCACCCGTGAGTTTTCTGCATACTGTCATCTGTCTGAGAGATGAAGCTAGTAAGTTCTCTTGTTCTGCTTTCACACCTGTCTACAACACACACACACACACACACAGGCATGAGCACAGAGCATAGCTGCCTCTCATGTCGCTAATTAACAAACCTAACAGCTAGTCTGAAATAGAGCTACTTCTCAGCTGTCAGAGCTGCTGAAAACGTGTGAGTAAATCAGCATGCAAGGGAAATCTCAGTAGAATCCCTATATTAAATAAAGATTTTTATTAGAGCTGTATGGGTTTGGGTGGAGAGCAGCTGTTTCTTGATAGGATTTGGATAGGATGCAGGGATGCACCAAAATTAGTGTTGTGTGGCCGAATTTTTTTTGTTTTACCATTGAATACATTTTATATCCTAAATGTATTTTGTCTTGCCTATTGCTACCTACCTCCGTACTGCTATTCTAATTATAAACACTTTTTTTAAGCAGTACTATTTTAGTGATACTAGCTTAGCTAGCTACCTTAGCAGCTACCTCAGTGCTAGCAACAGTGCTAGCAAGCATAACGCATAACACACCTCTCTATCGTCATACTAACGCAATACATCAGAAATGTAGGTAAACTGCAAATAAACAAAAGCTTAGATTACTTAAATAAAATAAATAAGTAAAGACTTTGAAAATATATAATTACATTTTGCTTACTTTGCTACTTAAATTTCATGTGACTGAAATTTACACAAAGCAGGTCAGCCAGTCAAACAAACACTAAGGCTAAGGTAGCTTAGCTAGCGCTTTAGCTAAAGCTTGTGTCTTTCAGCAGGAAAACAGCCAGATTAGTAACAAGCAGTACTCAAACTCATACTAAACATTATAAGTGATGCTGAATGCTTAATTTAGTGTAAATTAAGAGAGTAACGTTAGAAGCGTAAAAGCTTACCTAACCTGCCTTTTTCGGCTGCTTGCTAAAATCAGTTCAACTCCTAAAATCAGTGTATGTTCTGTCGTTTGGTCTTCATTTGTGTGTTCAAGTTTACAGGTAAATGTATGAAAGAAAAAAGTTTATTTATTTTGAGACCTAAAAATACAAATACAATATGAGTATTCTAAAATCAAGGCTAATAAAAAGGAGTTTTTGTAAGAATATTTCCAATTTCCCTACTACTCTATTCTGCATGGAAGGCTTTCTATTGAATTTATTTAATAGAAAGGATATCCACAAACATGTGGACATGCAGTGTATTTTGCCTTTGAGGATCTATTTTTGCTGTTTACTTTTTATGTCTTCACATTATCACAAAACAGTGATTTTATTGCTTGAAGTTTTACCATAAAACCATTATTAAAAGGAGTCATAGAATGTCAAAGTGTAGGGTTGTTTTATATAGTTGTATACTTCTTATTCGGTACATTCTGGGATGACTTAAAAAACAAAACTCTTATGTAACAATCTTGCCATGCCCCTAAATATTCACCTGAATCAAGTTCCTTAGCGGAAGACTTTTGAGGCTAACTAGAGAAAATGGAGCCAAAGCTAAAGTGGCTAAAGGCTAATGCTTGCTGACTGGGTGACTGGAGAAAACAAAGCTGGTGCTAGGCTTAAAGCTAACCTAACCAACTGTCTACAATCAAAAAGACCTAAAGAGGCCAAGAACACTATCCAGTAAGACTACACTGCCAAAAACAAAGCTAAGCTATGCTATGTTACTGTGGCTACTGTGCCCACCCTACTAAATTAGTGATTCGATTTGAGATAAAATAACAGGGTTGTAAATAGGCTTGTAAAACCACCACACCTGAACATTTTTCCACAATTTGACATCCACTTGTTATTTGGCAGTTACAAATTAATCTAGAACAAATGTACCATTGAAATTCCTTGACTCACTGATCCCTGTGTTCTGTGTTCTGTATGAGTGATCTTTGTGATTTCAGTGTTCCACAAAGTTTGCACATCAGAAACATCTTGTTCGCTTCCATTTGTGAGAACACATTCTTCTGCCTATTCACTCGTTGATCGAATAATAAACACCGTAGTTGTAAAGCTACAAGCGGAATCACCCAAGTTCAGTTTTGAAGTGTTAGTCTTTGTGACAGGAGCTCATCAACAGCAGCGCTAAGCAAAAACACAACATCTGTTCCTCCTTAATAGTGTAGTCTGTTTCAGAGACTGCTACTGACAAAATCTGCCTTCTATTTTTGCTTTTAATCATGAGCAGATGACAGTGACTCTCCAGTTGTCTCCCATCTGTTCTATCCTGGACGTAGCTATCAAGAGGATGTTAACTCCAGTGTCCAAAAGCATCATAAATAACTTAAAGCTATGTGCTTTAAAGGTCGAGACGGGATAGTTTAGTGCATTTAAGGGGTTACTAATTTTTTTACCGGCGTGTTTCAGCATGTCAGTCTCTACTCATGCATATTTTGATGACGTCAGATTTCATGTTCCCACTTAAAGCATGTGTGGGCAGAACATTCTCAGATTCAGAGATTCCTCAACTGTTCTTGGCATGGGTGTTCTAGAGAAAAGTGAATCTCAAACCTTTTACTGGAAGCACCCTGTCCTGCACATTTTATTGTTTTTCCTGCTGATTTCTCCTATTCATTTCCTCTCTCTCTTTCTCTCTTTCCCACTCTCTCTCCTTCTGTTCCTACAGAGCCAACAGCATGCCTAAGCAAGTGGAGGTGCGAATGCACGAGAGCCACCTGGAGCCCATCGAGGCTGCCCCACGCTCAAAATGTGCCCTCATCTGCCAGAAGATGCGCAAGAACCTGCTCCTCACACTCACTGTTCTGGGTGAGTATTAGCTTTCCTCTTCCAGCACCACACCTATTTTTATGGTTCACTGTAACTGCCAGATCCAGGCTTGATGCTGACACATTTCTTCACACTGGAATTGTATTATTTTGATTAATAGCATATTATTGTGATATTTTTGGACAGAAATTTTAACATTGTTAAATACGTTTAAATATGTATTTATTGCAGTTTTTTAAATGTATTGCAGAGTAAGCTTTGTAATTAATTTACACTGACATGCCTAAAAATCGTAAGGCTGCCAGACATGCACCCAGGGCTTCCCACACTGAATGTGGGTGTAAAAAACACTTGTTTGTTTTCATGGACAATTCTAGCCAGATGCTGCCAGTTACGCTCATTACCACCAACTGCACAGTCCGTTGTGAGGGGTAATGCCTTCTATGACGTGACACAGTTGGTCAAGGAACGTTAATTGACTGAACAACTAGAATGTGGATAGGATTTTGCCTGATTTTTCCCTGATTCCCTGGTCTGTACACACATACAAATAGTATGCAAGGTCCTATCCTTGACAAAAAAGTCTATAGCACATGATATTGTTACTGATTAATCATTCTGACCTGTTAAATCTTGGCAATAATAATAAAACACAGTTTCATTGTGTCAGAAAGGAAGTACTGATGTTATCCTGTTGTCCTGTGGAGCATCTGTGGGAGTTTTATTACTGACCCTGAACAAGCAATCAGCTGTCTCTCAGGGTTACACAGGGTGAGCGAGTGCAGTGAAGTTAATACTATAGAAAAAAACGATCTAGTCATGTGTGGTGTGTACATTACATAAAGAAGTTATGCCTTCAGTACACACTGTTAACACATGCAGCTCTATGTGTGTGTGTGTGTGTGTTTGGGGTGTTTTAGAGCATATATAAAAGGCATGTGGTACTCAGCTGTTTGCTCGCATTGATGTGAGATTATCGCCCCAGCAGATAATCTGCTTGAGTGCATCAGAGCTCTATAATGCAGTGAAGATATGTTTTTTATGAATCAAAAACAACAAAAAAAAGCCTTTCTAGTATGTTTTTTCTGTGACTTTAGAAGCCAGCGATCCTGATTGGTTGTTCCCTGGGCTTCAGGAGCCAGTGTTTCTGATTGGAAGAGGGCTTTATTGATGAGGGGCATAGTTCTTTTTTTTTGTTTTATTAACAGATTCTTTGGATTGTAAATCTTTGGCACAAGTACATAGGAGACATCTTTTCTAGGAGGCTGCTCCGCTGTTCTAAGTCACTGTCTGGCTTATATTGTCTGGCTGCGAAGGGCTCCAGGCTGCCCGTTCACTGGACAACGGAGAGGCCATCCGTACAGAGAAGTGGTCAGTTCTCTCTGGGGAAATTATTCTTGAAGGCCAAAGCTCTCAGCATGGCTTTTGATTTAGCACCAGAGCCCTGCAGCACCAGGCTTTATTCCTTATTCCTGCCCACTATCAAAGTGATTGTTAAAAAAAAACCTGCTTCCCCTGGGGAATACAGATGGTTATCTGTTCATGCATTCCAAGTGTCTGTCCCTAACACTGGTGAGATGACACTTTTTTCTATCCTCTTCTTTTTTCTCTCTCTTGCTTCACACTTCTTTTTGTTTTTTTCACGCACATGATTCAGTGCCTACGCAACACTGCAACTCACATAAACACGCACTACCAAAGTCTGGAAATGTGCAGTATGTCTCAAAAACAAACACTCATATAAAATGAAGGTGACTGTTTTGGCAGAGAGTGATCCAATTTCAGACAAAAGCTATGGGCCATCATGGCTTAGCCTGTTATGACGCCACCAACTTGGATCAATCTTGGTTGTTTCTTCTCAGGAGTTAAAGGATCTGAATTTCAATAGGTTAAGAATAATGCTAAATTAAGGTGAGGCTAAGCATATATTTTACGGACAGACAGCAAGTTCTGTTCTGTGGGAAGGCCTGTCACAAAACTATTTCTGTTTAGATGATATATTTTCCTAGCAATAATTGTGATAAATTATAATATTGTCATTTTAAACCATTTTATTGCAGTGCTATAATGATAATATAATAGCATAATAATGCAATTGAAGTAATTCAGGAATTTTAATTAATGATATTTTTGTAAATGTTTACTTTTCTCACCTGCAGCAGTCCACTCTTTTGCGGACACAGTTACTGATGCTGTGGTCGTGTGACTGACTAAAATATTGATAAAATTGACTCATATGTAAACAAACGCACAAAGAAACCCAATGACATATTAAACTCAGTTAAAAATAAAGTTGCATCACTCTCTGCAAAAAAATTCTCTTAATTAGGGCACTTCCTAATTTTTGAGACACCCTGTATTTTTGGATTTAGACAAAACTGCTTTACATTCTCTGTCTTTCTGGAATATTTAGGCTAATTAAATGCTAATGAAAATGAATAATGTATTAATTATTCAGGAAAATTAATGCATCAATTTCTTCTCCCCTTTTTTTGACTCTCTTCATCCTGCTTTGTCAACCTCCACCTCTCTCGATCTCTCACAGGTGTGATATTAGGAGCAGTGTCTGGTATGCTCCTGCGTGTAGCATCTCCTATTGATGACAACATTGTCATGGTTATTGCATTCCCTGGAGACATTCTGATGCGGATGCTAAAGATGCTCATCCTTCCTCTCATCATCTCCAGTTTAATCACAGGTAACCACTGATCCAGTCTGGGGAAAAAAAAACATGGAAAATCCATGTTTCGCTCACATAAACTGCTTTATAGCTGCTGCTGTAATGTTGGAAAACATTGACAATTTATTTTATACAAAAAAAATTGTATAATACAGCTTTTGTCAAAAAAATTCATTTAGAGTTTTTTTCATTTTAAACATATTTTAAATACATGTCACACCATTAGGAAAATAGATTACATTACACAAATTAGTATAATTTTTTTGTTTAATATTAGGCATGGTACTAATAATGTTACATTGATCTGCTACAGATGAGTCCTATTCTCTTGGCAATACTCAGTTACTTGGTTAAAAAGTAAATAAGATATAATTATATGTTACATCACATTTGCATAACAGCATGTAGCACATAACAGTGAAAGTGTGATAACAGTAAGGTTATGGAGTCCAGCACAGTCAGGGATCTGTTTACACTGAGCTGTACAGTGTAATTCAGCACAGTTCAGTCAGCAGGAGATCATTGTAGAGCCTTATTGCTGTGGGTAAGAATGATCTCACGTGGCTTACTAGGTTCAGCTATTCAATAAAAGCCCAAATCCTTAGCAACAGCTAGAGAGACAAAAAGACATGTCTCAGTATTTTGAACTACTGTGAAATAGAATAGGCATCTGAATTATATGTAACTTAACATTCAGAGTAAGAGTAAGCATATAGTATTAGTGTAAATAGTTTTTCAATGCATGTTTTCAGTGTATGTTTTAACCTTTCCAAGCCTTAGTTAACTATTCAAAACCCAAAATAAATTTTAGCTAGTTGTTAATTAGGCGATTTAAATCTTGTGCTGGTGATGAATTTAAAACTCTGGAATCAAACCTTTGTAATTTTAATTAACTATTATTTTACAACAGCAATTGACACCTTTTTACCATATTGTTTATTGATGATCAAGTAATATTCACCAATTTACAGTCCTTATAGAGGTTTACGTATGATTAAGTTCACATTCTCATTGACAGTCACATACACTTCAATTAAATTTAATTTAAATATACAACATTGATGAACATTGCATAAAAAATAACATTACTGGACAAACAATGTTTTTCATCTGTAGTCTCAGTCTATATTTTATTTCTTCCATATTTTGTATCACCCATATGTGCTGTATCCAGGATTTCTATGTTGGGACAGTGGTTTTGAGGGAGTTCACTGGTCCAAAACCCTGGGGAAAAGTTCCTAACAGCAACACCAAAGGCTCTTTAGTAAAAGGAACACCAACAAATGACTGAAGGGCATCACTGATATCTTCCCAGTACTTCTTTACTAGCTAAAAATGAGCTGATCTGCATAGTAATATGTAGCATTCTAAAATATCTAGCAGTTACCCGCCATTTGTATTCTCTCCAGTTCTTAGAACAAGCATTAAATGTTATTCAGAACAAATATCTTTCCAGTTTTCTATTGAGATCTCAGTCTGTAGACTAATTTAAGAGGACTATAGGATTATATAAATTTCGTGCATGTATTAAGTCACATGTGCATATGTTCACACTGTGTGCTTGCAACTCTCTAGATCATTCCTATGATGTGCATGTTAATGAAGTTTCACACCTTACATCTAATAAAAGATAAAACACACTAATCCCCTGTACCTCCTCAAACCAGGTCTTGCGGGTCTGGATGCCAAGTCTAGTGGCCGTCTGGGTACAAGAGCAATGGTTTACTACATGACCACTACTATAATTGCTGCCATTCTGGGAGTAATACTGGTGTTGATCATTCACCCTGGCAACCCGAAACTAAAGGAAAACCTTGGCGAGGGACTCCAAAACGATGACGTCTCCAGTCTTGATGCCTTCTTTGATCTCATCAGGAATCTCTTCCCTGAGAATCTGGTGCAGGCTTGCTTCCAGCAGGTTAGCATTTTATATTTAATAATTTGTGAGCCATTTCTTTTCAGGACTAAAGTTTTTATTCTTAATTTCTTTTACACTTACAGTTATGATTAGTTAAACAGATTTGGCTGCTGTCTGTGTTTATAGATCCAGACTGTTGTGAAGAAGGTTGAGGTCCAGCCTGATTTTGATGACAGCAACAGCACCATGGATGAGTTCCTCTCTGGAGCCACTAAGCCTCCTCCCATATTCAAGCAAAAGAAATCCCTGCAGTTCAAGAGTGGAATGAATGTGCTGGGTAGGATCTCAAACATCTCTTAGGCCGTGTAAAATTGTAAATTATTTGTCTCTGAAATTTCAATCTCTACGCCTTTGCAATCTCTTTCAGGTCTGATTGGATTCTTTATTGCCTTCGGTATCTGCATGGGGAAGATGGGAGAGAAGGCAAGGCTCATGATTGAGTTCTTCAACATCCTGAACGAGATTGTGATGAAGCTCGTCATTATGATTATGTGGTAAGTGATGATATTACAGTTGGCTCTGCTCACTGTCCTTGAAATCTGTTTTCTCAACAACAATTATTTTTACAGTCTGGTGTCTGATAGAATTGTTATAGGCATAATTGATCTCAAGAGACTAGAGAGTACCCAGTCAAGTGAATTAAACAAGCTATGTCTCTGCTTATAGGTATTCTCCCTTCGGTATTGCCTGCCTCATCTGTGGCAAGATTATCTCCATCAAAGATCTGGAGGTGGTGGCCAGACAGCTGGGGATGTACATGATCACAGTCATTGTCGGACTCATCATTCACGGGGCTATATTCCTACCTTGCATATATTTTGCCATTGTGAGGAAAAATCCCTTCACCTTCTTCATGGGGATCTTCCAAGCCTGGATTACTGCCCTGGGAACAGCTTCAAGGTGTGAAATATATAAATATGTAATACATCTCTGAAATTTCTGTTTGTTTATAAAACTGATGTCTGATTGTTATAATTCTCACCTTTAAGACAAGAAAGAGAAATATATTTCTGTGGATTATAAATATTTCAATGGATATTGATTTATAAAATCAGATGCAGTGTTAGACTCTGTGTATGAGCTTTTGTGCTCATCGGTGTCTCATTAACACCGATCTCATTAACTTCCAAAACTGACATGACTTATTGTTAAAATAATTTTAACAATTAAAATTCACTTTAATTCCTTTCTTCCTGTAGTGCTGGAACTCTGCCTGTCACCTTCCGTTGTCTGGAGGAGAACCTGGGCATTGACAAAAGAGTAACTCGCTTTGTACTCCCTGTCGGTGCAACAATCAACATGGATGGAACTGCTCTTTATGAAGCTGTAGCTGCCATCTTCATTGCCCAGATGAACGGAGTTGTGCTGGACCCTGGCCAGATTGTTACAGTCAGGTATGTTTGTGTTAGTAATTGTGCTTGCAATGAATGTTTTATTTAACAGGCATGCTAATAGTTTCATTTATATTTTTATTTATTTTAGTTCTATATATTCGCTATCAACGACAAATTGCAAAAATATACAATAAAGCTAATAATAATAATAATAAACTTTCATTAATTAACGTAACAATTACTTTTTAATCAGTTGATTCATTTTGCGATTGCTAATTAATCAATTATTTAAAAAATGTTTTTTTTTTAATTAAAATAATTAAAATAAAAGTCCTTTTATTTCCTTTTATTATTTTATTTTCCTTGCATTAAACAAAAACACAGCATGCATTATTCTGCATTAAAATATGACCTTTGTAAAAAGGTTATCCCTGTTTTATGCCGTAGCACCTGAAACATAAAATAAGTATCCTTATCCTTATTATTATTTAAATACTGGACTTAGTTATAACATGGAATTATTTTATTACTGGTGTAAAATGATTTTAGCATCATTGTAGCGCAAAGAAAATACAGTATAAAACAATTTATAGGATGTAGCAATTGGCTGTTTAAGCTACTCACTGCTTACTTGTACACTGTCATTAAAGTAAACAGAAATAATAAAATGGCTGTATAACAATGCTAGTTGATGCACAGAGCGTCATTACATAACCAGAAGAGCAGCTGTACAGAAATTACTTTAAACATGGGGTGATAAAGACATTTTACAGTGCTGTTATGCTGCTGTATTGACAAAGTGATTTTTGTTGCTTGTGTTTAGCAGTTGTACTGCTGTTATTATAGCCATCTTTATGTTGCTGAGCTTTGTTCACGTCACATTATGTCAATCAGTGCATTTTTATAATCACATTGACTTGATAAAAGTAACTTTTAATTTTACAATGGCAAAATGGCCAAATCTACAGTAGGGCAGAAAGGCACTTTAGCATGTATATTATTGTATAAAACAAGCATAAATAAATCTGTGGTAAACCATGTTTTATCAATCTGTTTACTCTTTTCTAGTCTTACAGCCACACTGGCCAGTGTTGGAGCAGCCAGTATCCCCAGTGCAGGACTGGTAACCATGTTGCTCATTCTGACGGCAGTGGGACTGCCCACTCAGGACATCAGTCTGCTGGTAGCTGTTGACTGGCTTCTGTAAGTGCTTTGTTCATAGTTTTACTGTATACAGCTCTGGAAAAAATTAAGAGACCACCTCAGTTTCTGAATCAGTTTCCCTGATCTATATTATCTCTTTATCTTCTCTTTATCTATATTATCTATTTTAACAACAGCTCTTGGGTGTAAACTGGATTGTGAGATCACAATTTCGGTCCACCTCCTGTACCACATGTGATGCGAATGACAATAAAAGCTCCTTGAATCCTTGAATTTTGCTATTTATAGGTATATGTTTGAGTAAAATAAACATTGCTTTTTAGTCTATAAACTACAGACAACATTTCTCCCAAATTCCAAATAAAAATATTGTCATTTACGTCATTTATTTGCAGAAAATGAGAAATGGCTGAAATAACTAAAAAGATGCAGAGATTTTAGACCTCAAATAATGCAAAGAAAACAAGTTGATATTCATAAAGTTTTAAGAGTTCAGAAATCAATATTTAGTGGAATAAAGCTTGTTTTTAATCACAGTTTCCATGCATCTTGGCTCCTCCACCAGTCTTACACACTGCTTTTGGATAACTTTATGCCACTCCCGGTGCAAAAATTCAAGCAGTTCAGCTTGGTTTGATGACTTTTGGTCATCCATCTTCCTCTTGATTATACTTCAGCGGTTTTCAATTTGGTAAAATCAAAGAAACGTATAATTTTTAAGTGGTCTCTTATTTTTTCCAGACCTATATGTCAGCATTGTAGAGAAATACATGTTTTTTAGTGCTGGGATATGTCCCTGTGGACCTTTAAGTTTCTTTCCTTACACAAAGTACACATGAATTCAGACTGCATATGTTTTCTTGTTTTGGTATTTAGGGATCGTTTCCGTACCTCAGTCAATGTGGTGGGCGATTCATACGGTGCTGGAATCGTTTATCACCTGTCGAAGGCAGAGCTGGAAGCCCTGGATGCCCAGCACGGGAAATCCGATGACATTGAGATGATGACCAAGACGCAGTCCTATTACGATGACCTCAAGAACCACCATGAAAACAACTCCAACCAGTGCGTCTATGCCGCTCACAATTCAGTCTTGGTAGATGAATGCAAGGTACAACTCACGCTTACGGACATAGAGACTTGTATATAGCGCATCCCTGCTGCATGCTCACCCTGCATTTCTTTCTTTTTCATTTTCTGCATGTTTATTCTCTGTATGCCAATGTAAATACATACACAACTGCTTAAATAATGGTGTATATATTTCAGTGGGCATTTTCTTCAGGCAGCATTTATGTCATCCTGAAAGATTCAGAATAAAGGACAGAAATTGCAAAAAAAAAAAACTAAAAGGTAATTATATAAATAAGATACTTCACTCCTGAGTGGATAAGGCGTTAGTTTTGAATTCATTTTAATTGTATGCTTCTCCCTTAAGGGATACACATGATAGGTTTGCTGAAAATGACTTATTAGTAATTCAAGTTTTGTTCAGATGCAGTGCCAACACACTTAGTTATCACTGTATAGTTCCTTAGCACACATTAGGCATTAGTATACTTCTTTGCCATTTAAAAAGTTGTTGTTTGAGAACAGCAAGTTAAAGTAATATTTATTTTTAAATATATTATTTTATTTAGCAAGTATTTCTAGTTTGTATATAAAGTATGTATATATATATATATATATATATATATAAATGCACATATATATTTAATTTCAATTACAAATAGGTTTTATCTCTCATTTTGAGGGTCTGAAGTCTTACATGGATGACAGAAAAACTGCTGTTCTGCTGTCTTTTGTGCTTGCATGAATTTTATGTTAAATTATAATGTATGACTAACTGAAACTAACCAAATTTGCAAACCATTGTAGCTGCTTTGCAAAATAACATTGTATAGGCCTAATCCTGCCACTCACAATTATTTAAAATATGTTTTTTGATGTTTTTGTATGAATTGTTTTATATTTGCTGTTTTATTTTGTATTTTATTCTGTATATGATGAAGTATACCAAATTGTAAATGTTGATTTATGCCTGTGCATGGCTTTATATTATGTGTGCATGCATTTAAAAACTCTTTAAAATATTCCGAATGTCTTAAATGAAATGAACTTAGTTACATAGTTTGAACACCTATATATTTGCACTCAAATAAACTCAGATATTAGAGATTTGCCATTTATGGCTAAATTGAGTGCACACAAACAACAAACAGGCTTAGTGTGTCTTTATCCTCTCAGTGCATTCCAGAATCTTTCTTATTAAAATGACAAATCTGTCACAAATATTTATAAATTTAAACTTAACAGTGGTCCTACATCATACACTGACATGCCACATGTCATGGAACAGGAACTAGTATTGTGTCCCATGGAAGTGCTGCACTGACCTGTGGGATAAGTAAGTGTGGCCTCTTGCATTGCATGTGGATGTGATTTCACACGGACAATTCTAGCCAGATGCTGCAGGTCATGATCATTACCACTCACTGCACTGTACCCTCATGGTGTTAATGCCTCCTGTGACATATTCCCAGTACCACCCTCTGAGGTAACACTTCATGACCAATTTACATACTGATGTTCCATTAGTGATGGAATGTTGTATACTGTATAATGTTGTATAATGTTGTATACTGAAGTTCCATCCAGTATACAGGTGTTCATACAGAATTACAATTATTTTACACTCTGCACAAGGCACATCACGATGCTCATTGCTATCTTACACTCCACCAACAGTCTATTTTCACCCCTTGTGCTTGCGCCACTGATATGCATGGTGGTCTGGAAATGAGGTATTTTCAGGTTAATTGCTGGCGTATTGTTATCTGGGCGACAGAAACCACAGGTTGACTGACTGATTTAAACCCTGACAACAGTCACCTGTCAGACATTCATTGCTATCTTGGCAACACAGGCATGCCATGCATGCTCAACCCATTATACACACACACACATAGACATGCAGCAATGTACAAACCAACAACAATACATCAACAATTTTACATCAACAATAAACAGAACACTAAATCAAATGCCACTGCTGTTCCTGTAAATTATCTGCTCGTGCAGCTTCACTGGATGAACGTGCAGGTCAGTGTCCTCAGCTGAGAAGTGCAACAGTGCTGCCCACAATTCCCCTTTGGCCTCCTTTTGGCCGTGTCAAAAATGTTTTTGCTTTGGACTTCTATGTCCGCTGTTGCTAATGCACATCATTATTTGTAAGTTGGTTTGAATAAAAGTGTCCGCTAAATACAATGTAATGTAATGTAAAAAAAAAACGCAATTTGCCAAAGTCAAAGCACACCTGGCTCTTAAAGGGAATGACAAGTGACACACTGATTAGTTTATTTATACTCATTTGTTTGTTAACGTTACACCCAATGATTAATTAAGAGAATTAGCGCACTCACAATACAAAAGACACACTGTCACACCCTAAATCAAGCTGTGCAGTGTCCGGTTGATGGCTAACCTGTAGATCACTAAAACAGAGCCCACACTCTAGAATTAGAAAATGGTTATGGTAAAAGAAGGATCTTAGATGTCCCATGACTTTTGGCATATCAGTGTATAAATCATCTATAATACAAAAATGATGATGAAAACTGGACTGTATTAGTATTAATAGCATTGTATTGGTCATCCTTTCTTAGCTTAATAACAAGGTATCTCTCAGGATGTATTACCTTGTTTTTTTCTGTCGTGAAAACCTGTTTGTTCAGATATTGATGGTAATTGCTTTCAGGTAACCTCGGCGGCCACGAATGGCTCAACTGCGGAGTACACACTTGTTGAAGAGGAACCACGGAAAAGTGATTAATGTGACCACACAGACACCCTGTGTTCAAGCCCCCAAGCTTTCTTATTTTGCGGAAGAAAAAGAGAGGGAGAGAAAGAAAAAAAAACACTAAAATCATGCACACAGAACAAATGATGGGTTTTGTAGTTTAGTCTTCTATTATTCCCATTACAGTTTGTTTAACAACCTGTTTGACTGTCTGAAATAACTTGTACTAATGCTAAAAAAGGGTTAGAATCACACTGTCTGATAGAGCACTAACATGTGCCTATGAGCTAACACTTGCGCAGCGGATTGCAAGGCTTTGGAGGGTAAAAGGAGAGATGATATACAATGCAACTTAAATTATTCTGATGGTAATATATACTATATGCATGCTGTTTATTTCAAAACTATGGTATGTAGTTTTGGAGTTTTGGGGGGTTGGGGGGGACGATGAATGCGTTTAATGGCGTAGGAGCAGAGCTTTGAGAAGGTAGGGAGAGAAGACAAATAACCCAGCAGTTAGTTCAGTGTGAACTGAATGCTAAATGCTAAGTCTGTGCAGAAGCCAATACCCTTACGGTTCATATTCTCCTCTTTATAGCAATAGTCTAGCAATTTACTGTACGGTTTACTCTCCATGACCTCTGACCTACCTGACACAGCCTGCTAACAACACATGTCCTCTCAGAGAGCATCTACAGTCCCCAGTGACCTGCTGGGGGATCTGGCTACACACGTAGGGCAGTAATATAGGCAACTGCACATGATCAAAGGTCGTAAAAGCACAAGCCATGTTAAAAGACTGAAGACCTCCCCCCTCCCTTCTGAATCGGAAATCGTTCAACCACTTTTTCCCTTTTCTCTAAGGGGCCTAGTGGGCTTCTTTGATTTTTATTGATAAATAAGAGAACTAATGGGCAGGGTTTAGGATTGTTTTAGTGTAGCGTAGGTGAGACTAAGGCATAAATGCACATCAGAGTACGGACCAAACAAGCAGCAGCAGCTCAGCCTACAGCTTCATTGACATTCACTGAAATTAGCCTGTTGGTTGATTAGCCGACTCTATTTTGAGCCAATTCAAAGCACAAGAGCAGAGCCTAATGAAGGACCACTCAATACTGACAATTAGAGCATAATTCTGAAAAACGATGGTGATTATCTCAGTATTTTTTAAAGGCGATGATCATATTTTAATCAATTTGCTTAGTTTGAAGGTTAATTATTCACATTTTAAGTTATGGATTTGGCTTCCTTGGTGAAAACACTGCAACTATTCTGGCATGAGGATACATCTCCAATTTCATGTGCCCAAAATTCACTACTCTAAATACTCACATGAGAAATTCTCAATCAGAATCAGCACATTTTTCTCTAATCTGTGGACTGTAGAATGTTAGATACTCAGGCAAATAAATAAAAATGCACTCATTATCGTCAGGGAAGACATTCCTAATGCAGGCGGTTTGAAGTATTTTATATATGAAGCCCTCAGAACATGCTGGAGAGTAATTGTTTACCTGTTTACAAATTCACAGTGGGTTTACAGATTGCCAAATGCCTATTGCCTTTCTATGTATAAAAGCTTGCACTGTTTTATATTGGCTTTCTCGCACTGTTTATCATTTATCCACATAAAAAAATAAAACTTTTTTTTTTCCTGTTACCTAAGAAAGCAAGCGTATCTTCCCAAAACATTTGAATCATTTGAAAAAGAAAAAGCACACATGTTAAGGGACAAGGTTAAGGCTTTTAATACATTCCAGTTCAGATTACCTTGGCTTGTATCCTTTTTCAAAAGCACACATCCAAAACAATACAGAACAATCATAAAAAGTAATATAACGTATCTGTTTATGAGGACAGAAAGGAGGAAAGTGAACCCAGAAGAGAACAGACAGGAGTGCAAAAGTGAGTTGCTCTAGTGATTAAAAAAAAAAAAAGAAATGTCCCAGAGCCCAGTGTGTATTAGCGTATTAGTGCCACCTGCTGCTCACCATATCTACACTACTAGCACATGACTGTTCTGGCAGCCCAAATATGCTGCAATACTTATACCTATATTGACCTATATTGTCAAAGACTGACCAATGGCAGGATATACCTCTACGAGTTATAGTCACCATCACCAGGAATCACAGGAGCTGGCATGGAACCTATTGCTCAATTAGTGGACAAAAGTTACGGCAATGAAAACACACACAAAACATACACACAAATAATACATAAGCACATTCCATAGCCATGTGTATTCCTGTTTAAGATGCAAGAATGGATGAATAGACAGATGAATAGATGGATGGATCTTATGAATTTTCTTGTTGACCTCCTTTAAACACTGCCTTGCCTCTAAAGCATTAACCAGTAGACATACATAAATACATACATCTGATTGTGAGTGTGTCCATTCTCAAAAGCTCATTAATGTGTTCTTAGAAAGCGTATCACTCACATTCATAGCACAAAGTTCATAGTTTATTGCTTTTTATGTATAATTTTTATTTTATTTTAATTTTTAAATCCCCAAAATGTATGGCATTTTATTTTACGACAATTTATTTTTTATGAAATATAAAGCCGCTTTGTGAAGACCACCAGCATAAACGCACAGTTCATTTATGTATTGATATTTCACTGTATTGCTTGGGAATCATCACTGCACCCCAGCACTGTATTTTTATTTTCTTTTTTTTTTCTTTAAAATGGATATTTCCACATTCCCCAAACATTAAAATTTTATAAGTATCTAATGTGACCAGCTATGAATGGAGATGGATATTAATCCAGAAGCAGACACCCTGTTTGCAAATGGACTGACAAGCCAGATTTGAGCTCACTGTTACAGAACCATGGATGTTTCATTGTTTTTCACCAGTTTTTCTTAAACAGCATGAATTGAAAAAGTGCCTCCCTGCACTTTGTGTACATATTGTAGGTAACAGATTTTTCTTGTTTTCTTTTATTTTTCAGTGGGGAAACATGTAGTGTTTAATTGCGTGACCATTTCTCTTTTGTAATCATATAGAAATGTATCTTCTATGTAATGCGTAAACAAAAGGAAGTAGCGTAGGTAATGTATAGAGACGAGTGTAATAAATTGCTTGGTTTTAAGCTTAAATAGCTGCATTTAGCTGTCTCACATAAATGTTTCATATCTGATATATATCCTTTTTGTATCTAATGCAAGTTTTTGAATGTTTATTCCCTACAGAAAAAAAAAATCATGTCAGTCATGTGTGCATTCGTTTTCATTGTACATAAATATAAATATATATATGATTTACTCTGTGAAATTGCAATGCGGAATGTTCCAGATGTTTCATCGACTCTTACTTGGGGAATTAAAACGGAAGGGTGGAAAGGGACAGAGGCAGGGAGCAGTTTTAATGCTGTAGGAACGTGCTTTTGGTTGGGAGTGCCCCTGATCTATATGTGGATATTGTTATAAAATTAAATGTTCGTATGAAATTTGATCTAAATCTGCTTACATGTGTAAAATTGATCAACAAATTAAGTATTAAGTATTAAGTATGGCCATTTTGAGCAAGCTGACTGTGTCCCTGTCATGTGCTCTACTACTTTCTCCTTTTCTGTGTGATTTCTGCTGCATTAGCTGCAACTCACATATCCATTAGAGAGCTGCTCGTAATACATTCTGTACTATAAGTCCACACACTGTTTTTCTTCCAGAAACCATGAACGAAATGTAGCCAAACTTCTCAAACCTCAGTTCTCTGCTCTCTTGTTTTCTCATGCAGATATAGACATAGGCACATAGACAAACTGGCCCCTTTCTACATTTGTTTCTTGTACAAGTTCAGAGATATGTACAGTTGTGGTCAAAAGTTTACATACACTTGTAAAAAAACATAATGTTATGGCTGTCTTGAGTTTTCAATAAGTTCTACAACTCTTATTTTTCTGTGATAGAGTGATCGGAACACATACATGTTTGTCACAAAAAACAGTCATAAAATTTGGTTCTTTCATAAATTTATTATGGGTCTGCTGAAAATGTCACCAAATCTGCTGGGTCAAAAATATACATACAGCAACATTAGTATTTGGTTACATGTCCCTTGGCCATTTTCACGGAAACTAGGCGCTTTTGGTAGCCATCCACAAGCTCCTGGCAAGCTTCAGGTCGAATGTTTGACCACTCTTCTTGACAGAATTGGTGCAATTCAGCTAAATGTGATGGTTTTCTTGCATGAACCCGTTTCTTTAGCACTGTCCACATGTTCTCAATGGGGTTTAAGTCAGGACTTTGGGAAGGCCATTCTAAAACCTTAATTCTAGCCAGGTTTAGCCATTCCTTTACCACTTTTGATGTGTGTTTTGGGTCATTGTCTTGTTGGAACACCCAACTGCGCCCAAGACCCAACCTTCGGGCTGATGGTTTTAAGTTTTCCTGCAGAATTTGGAGGTAATCCTCCTTCTTCATTATCCCATTTACTTTCTGCAAAGAACCAGTTCCACTGGCAGCAAAACATCCCCAGAGCATAATACTACCACCACCATGCTTGACAGTAGGCATGGTGTTCCTGGGATTAAAGGCCTCACCTTTTCTCCTCCAAACATATTGCTGGGTGTTGTGGCCAAACAGCTCAATTTTTGTTTCGTCTGACCAGAGAACTTTCCTCCAGAAGGTTTTATCTTTGTCCATGTGATCAGCAGCAAACTTCAGCCGAGTCTTAAGGTGCCTTTTCTGGAGCAAGGGCTTCTTTCTTGCACGGCAGCCTCTCAGTCCATGGCGATGTAAAACACGCTTGACTGTGGAGACTGACACCTGTGTTCCATCAGCTTCCAAATCCTTGCAGACCTGCTTCTTGGTGATTCTTGGTTGACTCTTGACCATCCTGACCAATCTCCTCTCGGCAGCATGTGATAGCTTGCGTTTTCTTCCTGATCGTGGCAGTGACACAACTGTTCCATGCACTTTATACTTGCGTATAATTGTCTGCACAGTTGCTCTTGGGACCTGTAGCTGCTTTGAAATGGCTCCAAGTGACTTCCCTGACTTGTTCAAGTCAATAATTCGCTTTTTCAGATCCACACTGAGTTCCTTTGACTTTCCCATTGTAGCTTTTGTAGCTGAGTCTAATCACTGGGGCAAATGAGCCCTATTTAAATGGGCTCATGAGAAGTCAACAGCTGTAGTCAATCAGAATCACTTACAAGAAGTGAAGAGGCCATGACATGAAGCTAATTTGATTGACACAACTCGCTACATCACCAAAATTGACAAATTTTGTTGCTGTATGTATATTTTTGACCCAGCAGATTTGGTGACATTTTCAGCAGACCCATAATAAATTTATGAAAGAACCAAATTTTATGACTGTTTTTTGTGACAAACATGTATGTGTTCCGATCACTCTATCACAGAAAAATAAGAGTTGTAGAACTTATTGAAAACTCAAGACAGCCATAACATTATGTTTTTTTACAAGTGTATGTAAACTTTTGACCACAACTGTACATCCAAACAGTCTCGTAAGTACTAGCTACACAATTATCCAATTTATTTTATTCAGCATTAGTGATTTATTTTTTTATTTTTTATTTTATTAAGTTTAAAACATCATTAGTAGATTGAATAACCTCGATCACCTCTCACTTCTGGACCCATCTGTTCTGTTCCTAAATTCCTCTCATCCTGTATGATGTTTCTTTTCTTTTGATGTAAAAAAAAAAGGAGGGAGTAAAAAAAATAAGCAAAGAAATGAAGAAAAATGAATAAGTAAATACCTGTGGAATAAAAGTATGTTCATACATATCAATAAGTGTTGTACCATTGGTGTACATACAACTATGATAACTAATAAATGTTGATTCATAACTAATTCTGGTCTTTCGTTTTTTTTTCTGCTTTTCCTTCACACTGTGCTCCAGCTCATCCCAAATCACCACCTCAGTTGAGTTTAGTTGATTTTTGTTTTATATATATATATATATATATATATATATATATATATATATATATATATATATATATATATATATATACAGAGAGAGAGAGAGTTCCGAAATAAATATTTGGTGGAATAACCCTGGTTTTTAATCACAGTTTTAATTCTCCTCCACCAGTCTTACACACTGCTTTTGGATAACTGTATGCCACTCCTGGTAGTTTAACTTGGTTTGATGGCTTGTGATCACCCATCTTTCTCTTGGTTATATTCCAGAGGTTTTTAAATTTGGTAAAATCAAAGAAACTTATCATTTTTAAGTGGTCTCTTATTCCTTTCCAGAGCTGTAAGTACCTATAAGCCCGAAGTGCAAATAGCTTTGCTTAAGTGATCAGAAGATAAAACTTTTTTTTTCAAATGCTTATATTAGAAAATCTGAAACCAGTAAATTCAGATGAGCAGTATAGAATCTAATACGTTCGCCTCTCTATCTCAGAATTTGTCTGGCAAATTTCTAAAACACAAGCCATTTCTGGTAAATGGCACTGGAATTTTTTTATGTACCATATGTAGGGTAGCATTAAAATAACGGTATATATGTGCAGTTTAAACTTTTTCTACTACATTAATAGTCAGACATAATTGAGACGTGACTGTCTCAGAATCTGGTAGTCAGCATTTCTTACTTAATTTCATTAAAAGTATGGAATACACAAATAGTACATTAGCCATTAGTCAATATAGTATTTTATCCAAACATAAGACAGGCAGTGTTTCTCACAGCTGTGGATATGGTCTATGTGCTGTACCACAAACAGTCTGTTTACAAGGGCAAGGATTCCTGTTTATTGTATAGCCGAAGGCCCTGCCCCAGGATTGGCCAGTTTTCTGTCTTCTCTGCTTGGATTGGCCAGTAGCTGATAAGACATCCACCAATCTTACGACAGAAGGCGGGGTTTCCTCGATAGACTGTGGGAAAACATATTTCTGTGAGACCCGTGAAAGTCGTGGAGGTAGAAAGAGGAGAAAAACACGCAGCTCACACTTTTTAACAGACAACAAAACTAACAGCAACTTTTCAGAACTTTTTTCAGTTCTGAGAAGCAGTATTAATAAACTTCACGGGTTAATTGAAGACCCCAGAGCACTTGAAGCACAGCTGAGTGAGTATATTGTGGTTCTGTGTACTAATCTAACAGATAAACTGCTTTTACAGACAAGAATTAAACCTTATCCTGGACTATGCAGCAATATGAACATAGATTATCAATTTAATACAACATATAGCCCAGAACTGTGTTTATTCTGTGTTCAGTAAACTAACTCCATGAGTTTAACAAAAAGAAAATCTTATCACGCACAAAAATGGTCACATGATCACTTTAACTTTCACTTTCACCTTTTCTCTGCCTTTGTGCACTTTTACTGCACTTTAATGCACTTTACTGAACAAAGAGCAAGAATGTATGAAAGCCCATTATGCAGGTGCATAGAAATAAGGGTCATAATTAAGAGATATTAAGTCATAATTAAGAGATATTTATTAATTATTTGAGATACTAATTCATAATTATAAGATGGGGGTTTTATTTAAAAATAACAGCTTAGTGTCTGAAAATAAAGACAATATCTCAAAATAATAACTTAGTATCTCATAATTAAGACTTAGTATCTCAACATAATGACTCAGTATCTTGTCATTATGACTTAGAATTTCATAATTATGACTTAGTATCTCATGATTATGACTTGGTAATTCAAATTATGACTTAGTATCTCAAAATAATGATTTAATATCTTGTAATGATGACTTAGTATTTCATAACTATGACTTAATATCTCTAAATAATTAATGAATATCTCATACGTATGACTTAGTATCTCATAATAGACATAAGTAGCTCAGTAGTATCTGCTCAGTAGTATCTGCTCAGTAGTATCTGATAGTTATGGTTTAGTAACCATGGTTTAATTATGACTTAGTATCTCATAATTGACTTTAGTATCTCTTGACTTAGCATCTCATAATTATGACTTAGTATCTCATAATTATGACTTCAAATCTTGTAATTATGAGAAAGTAAGTCATAATTATGAGTAGGGGTGGGTATCATCACTGATTTCCCAGTTCGATTCGATTCCGATTCACAAGGTCTCGATTCGATTTTCAAATCGATTTTCGATTCGATTCGATTCTCGATTCAACATCGATTAATTTAGGGAAATTTCAGTTACCATAAAAATTGTAGTTTGAATATGAAATGTAATTATACAAGGAACACTCAAATTTCATTATTAAAATATTAGTTTATATTATGAACACTCACTTATGAACTGTATATCCTTACATATAAATGTTACCAGAGCTTCAGATATTTTTTTAGCACGAGGAGAACTTGAAGGTAGTTTCATCGCAAATGCTTTCTCTAGTGGAGTTTGTGTGGGTTCTGCCGTTTTCTGAGTATCAGGATGGTGTCGCGTTAGATGATTTCTCAGATTTGTGGTATTTCCACAATATTTCAGCTCCTTGTTGCACAGTTTACACACAGCTTTGCTTTTATCCAGCTCTTCCCTACCGCCATAGCTTCTGAATCCAAAATGCAACCACACGTCTGCCTTCAGGTTCTTGGGCGCCTGCACTCCTGCTTCAGCCATGCTTAACTGATCACCCCAGCCAGAGCGCGCTGCTCGGAAAAAAAGGATGGTCTCGCGAGATCTACGCGAGACGTTAAAGCTACGCATACACGGGGAAAAGGGGCTAGTTATAAAGATCGATCTCGGGTTTATATAAATCGATATCGGATCATTCAAATGAGGATCGATTTAAATCGAATAATCGATTTTTTTAACACACCCCTAATTATGAGATAGTAAGTCTGGGGATTTTATCTAAAAATAATGACTCAGTATCTCAAAATAAAAACTTAGTATTTCTGTAAGCCGTAGTATCTCAAAATAATGACTTAATATCTATCTTGTCATTAGGACATAGTATAATTTAGACTTTGTAGAGGGCTTTTATAGAAATAACCAACGTGGAAATTTACAAAGTAATAAAACAGCTACATTAGTCTCACTTTGCTCTCTTTATTCAGACAGTTTTCTTCACATAATGTCCAACTTAATAAAGGTTCTGAGCGAAGAAAAGCAGAGGATTGCAGAAGACGCAAGAAAGGCTGCTTCTGAGATAATACAGGATGCTATTGATAAAAAGTGTTATGGCCTCCCAGTCACCTTCCACTACACTTGTTCAGAACCAGTTGACTCCTACACGTTCTGCTGCATTCCCACCAAGGAATTTCTGCAGAACATTCTAGCCAAGCTCAGTGAAGCACGTTTCATAGAGGACACCGACCCTGAAGAGAGTGAAACCTTTGCTTATGTCATTCCACAGGATAAAGATGGCATTATTTATTTGTGTAAACAGTTCTGGAAGGCAGAAGACACACTGTGTGAAGATTCAAAGCCTGGAACACTAATCCATGAAGTTTCTCATCTGTTGGGTACAGAGGACATCTTTTATGAACACATGACTGTAGAGTTATATGAAGAGTATGGGACTCTGCTGGGCAAGTCACAATCTGTCATGGATCTCAATGGAGAGAGACATAGGGAGGAAGTGTTTCAGGTGAATGCCAACTGCCTAGAGCATGAATTTGAGACCATCATCAACCATGAGGGAGCATACTCTGATGGTAAATACCAGTGCTGCAGAGAAACCAAGAAAAACTCTGTTTGCAAACATCGTTCTACAGGCCATTACTATCTGCATGAAAGATTCTGTGAGTATTTGTATTTATTTAGTATATAATTTACCAAACCCTTATAAACAACATACACATTTTTATTCATGAAATTACAGTGGTGCTTAAAAGTTTGTGAACCCTTTATAATATTCTATATTTCTGCATAAATATGACCTAAAAAATAATCCTAAAGCAGATAAAAGCCCTATTCGGAAGGGATTCGTTTCTCAGGGGGTCCTGGGATAATTTTCTCTTTTATGGGGGGTCCTATGTGATTTTATTTCCGTCTGGAACGACCATGTATGTGTTTTTCTCAGACGTCCTCTGAGAAAATTACAGGTTGAGTTACCTACTGTTTTTCACTGAACTCTGTGGTCCTCCGGTAATTTTAGTCCTGTCCAGACTAGTGTTGCCAACTCCTCAGTAAGGAAAGTAGCTATTGGCTGTCCTAAAAGTCGCTAGAAGTCGCTAAATGACGTAATCGCATAATTTGCATAATACATGTTTTTGAAGCTGTAAAGGATTAAGGTTGTGGGGGAGAAAAAAAGTGAGTAAAAAACACTCTAAATATGTTAGAAATGAACTCTAAAAAATTAACATTTTCTGTTCCTTTTCAAATAGGCAGTCACCTTTTTACAATAACTTCATTAACCACGTATTTTTTTAGGGTTTTTTTTTGTTTGTTTTATTTTATTATTTTTTTTAGTTTTGTTTTGTCAAGTTTTCTTTACTTAAAAAAAATATATATATATTTTTTTTCTTTATTCTGGAAAGTCGCTAAGTTGGCAACACTGGTCCGGAGTTTTGTCAGCTTGTGTTTAATAAAAATGCTATTTGTCCACTGCCACGCACCGTAAATTCGCGTTGGGTGCTCTTTTTTTTAAACGGGGATCCACGTAAACACAACAGCGAGTAGAAATGGAGGAGCTACAATGATCGAGTATTACATATTTGAGTGGCAAAAATGTGTGAAACTGGATTAGCAGTTAGTTTTAAGATGAAATTAGAGTCAGGTGTTTTCAATCAGTGGGATGACAATCAGGTGTGAGTGGGCACCCTGTTTTATTTAAAGAACAGGGATCAGTGTCTATCAGTGTCTGCTCTTCACAACGTATCTGTGGAAGTTTATCATAGCACTCACAAATGAGATTTTTAAGGACCTCAGATAAGAAGTTGTTGTTGGTGCTCATCAGGCTGGAAAAGCTTACCAATCCATGTCTAAAGAGTTTGGACACCACCAATTCACAGTCAGACAGATTGTGTACAAATGTAGGAAATAAAAAAAAAACAAAAACATTTTTACACTCCTCAGGAGATGTCGAACAACAAAGACCACTCCAAGAACAAGGCATGTAATAGTTGGTAAGGTCCCAAAGGACCCCAGGGTAACTTCTATGCAACTGAAGGCCTCTCTCACATTGGCTAATGTTTGGATATGCTGTTTATTTGTTCATTTATTCACTAGTGTAAGAAAAATAAATATCAGTATCAGTATTAAGTGTTAGCTCTTTAGGTCTGCATTTCATCCTCTTTAAGTTAGTATGAAATTTATGTTCACTGATTAATGTCACTTTTCTTTTGTAGTGAGTTATATTTAACCTTTATACTATGTTGCCAAAGATTATGTACAATTAAATTTACCAGAGCACTGTTTTTGCAATTTATTTTCTTTTTTGTGTATCACATAGCACTTCTCTGCTTTTATTATTACTCCTCAGGAGATGTCGAACCACAAAGACCACTCCAAGAGCAAGGCATGTAATAGTCGGTCCCAAAGGACCCCAGGGTAACTTCAATGCAACTGAATAACAATAAAAAACAATAAAAACAATAAAAAGGGTTCACAAACTTTCAACCACCACTGTACCTAATCAGCAATTTTATGTGCATCAGTGCAGTGCATAAAATCGTTCAATTACTGGTCAGTTACTTTAGGTGAATGTTCATATTAACCATCAGAATAGGGACAAATAGGGACACGATATTTGCAAATACTAACTGTGTAACCAAGTCATGTTTGTGTAAAAATCCTGTATTGTTATATTTAGATCTGACCACGTGCTTTTTACACATTTAATCACTGTTTTGCATCTCTCAGCTTTTTCAGAAATGCATGTTTAAAGCAGTTAAGTTTTTAGTGGTAGCTTAAGGCATGAATTCCGCTTCCTAACTATAGGGGGAGACCAGGAGCCAGAAATACCGCTTAATGAAGTAAATACTAAATATTCACTTCTTTTTCCAGCCTACCAAAGAGATGAGATGAAGCGCAAGCTGGAAAAGTTCCAGAAAGAGATAACTGCTCGCACAAACCAGGAAGAAAAGATAAAATATGTGAAGAAAAAGAACCAGGCCTGCAAGAAGATTCCTGTTATTGGGGCCTGAAAACAACCAGAGGAAATACGTTCAGCTTCCATGATAATAAATGCTAAGATTAATTTAGTTAACCTGAATCCAAACAGTAGGGTATTAGAGATCAATATTTCAGATGCTATATATAGTACATAGGTTTGGATATGCTGTTTGTTTGTTCATTTATTCACTAGTGTAAGAAGAATAAATATCAGTATCAGTGTTAAATGTTAGCTCTTTAGGTCTGCATTTCATCCTCTTCAAGTTAGTATGAAATTTATGTTCACTGATTAATGTCACTTTTCTTTTGTAGTGAGTCATATTTAACCTTCATACTGTGTTGCCAAAGATTATGTACAATTAAATTTACCAGAGCATAGTTTTTGTGTTTTCTTTTTTTGTGTATTCCATAGCACTTCTCTGCTTTTATTATTGCTGCTTACAGTTAAGTTCCCTCATTTATTTGCAGTAAATCTATTTCATTTTTCCATTTGTTTATATTGATTCTTCCATTAAAAGTGTCTGCCACTATTTCCAGTTGCACTGGTTCTGATGCATAACTTACAGTTCAGGTATTTAAATTCAGATTTTGAGTTTATTTTAGCATTTGTACTAGCATTTTTACTTCACTTTTTCACTTTTATTCTTATCTTTTTATGTGGATAGGTGACTTGCTGGCATTGTAGGATGATGACTCATTGTAAGAAAATGAGCCAGCTGGTCACTAATGTCTATAGATGTTATCTGGTTTAATGTTGCTTGTGACATCAATGTTAGGTGTTATTGGTATAAATTACCAACGTTTATGTAATGCAAGGTAACCAAAATGCAATGTCTGCTAAACTCTTCTAAACTAACATTCATACAACATAATATCCAAATGTTATTAGATTTTGATACATTGGTATGCAACTTTTATTTCCAACAAATATTCAACACCTGTCTAACTTTGGAGCTTGGTGTTGACCCAGTGTTGGTTTTTGATTGATATGTGATTTTTATTTCCAACCCAAATTCAGCATCTGTCTAACTTTGGAGCTGTCTCACAAAAATGTTTCATATCTGATATATATCCTTTTTGTATCTAATGCAAGTTTTTGAATGTTTATTCCCTACAGAAAAAATCATGTCAGTCATGTGTGCATTCGTTCTCATTGTACATAAATATAAATATATATATATGATTTACTCTGTGAACTTGCAATGCGGAATGTTCCAGATGTTTCATCATTACCTGGGGAATTAAAACGGAAGGGTGGAAAGGGACGGAGGCAGGGAGCAGTTTTAATGCTGTAGGAACGTGCTTTTGGTTTGGAGTGCCCCTGATCTATATGTGGATATTGTTATAAAATTAAATGTTTGTATGAAATCTGATCTGAATCTGTTTAGATGTGTAAAATTGATCAAAAAATTAAGGATTAAGTATGACCATTTTAGATATAATATAATATAAAATAATATAAAAATATAATATAATTTAAAAATATATATATAAAATATATATAAAAAATCTAATATAAAATATAGTAATATAAATATGTATATAAAGGTAGTAGACAGGTTCTACCTCATGAAGCTGACTGAAAAGCATCAAAGCCAAAGTTGGCATCAAGGCAAAAGGTGCTACTTTGAGGAATCTAATCAAATAAAACATATTTTGACTCGTTTAAGACACATTTTTTGTTTACTTCATAGTTCTGATGTCTTCAGTGTTAATCTGCAATGTACCATAATACAAATAAAAACATTAAATAAGAAGGGGTGTGTTCAATTTTTTAACTGGTACTCTATAGGTTTGCCTCTCTAAGAATTTACCTGGCAATTTTCTATTGAAAATCAAAATATCTGGTAAATGGACCTGATTTTTTTAAAGGTACCACATTTGCGGTGAATATAAACCTAATGTGCTACATTAATAGAAGGTTAGTAATACTCACAGTAACTTAGTATAGATAATATAAGGAAAGGCAGCCTTTCTCACAGCTGTGCCACGTTGGCTTAACGTTCCACTACAGCCTGCTTACAAATGCAATGAGTCCTGTAAGCCGCAGATCCCGCGCTAGGATTGGCCAGTTTTCTGTTTTCTCTGCTAGGATTGGCCAGTAGCTAACTAGACATCGACCAATCCTTTGCCAGAAGGCGGGTTTTACTCGCTGGATAGTCTTTTTTCTGCAAGACCAGTGAACGTGTCTCAAAGAGTTCCGCGTAGTTTACAGTTACTCACTCATTTTAGCAGCCAACAAAACTAACAGCAACTTTTAGAGAACTCAAAACGCCCTGAGGACCAGTATATGTGAATCTCACAGGTTACTTGAAGACATCTTGAAGCTCAGCTGAGTGAGTATAATGTGGTTTTGTGTACTAGTTAAAGCCATTCTCTTCCAAATCACAGAGGAAAAGAAAACAAAGTCGGCAAAGTTTTCATGTCGACATGTTACAGTAGCAATATTTTTTCATTTGAAAAAAATAATATAAATTAATCCGAGTCATATTTTTCAAAACTAATAGTTGTAGTATCTTCACTTGATGAACATGCTACAACCTTTAGCTTTAAAAAAAATATGCGACAGTTGATTTGTTTTTCTTTTAAATACGTAAATTGCCCCTGTAATGCACTCATATTAAATATAGATGTAAAATCAATTACAGTCTAGAGAGGTACACCTGATAAACATACTATAACATTTAGTTTTTAAAAATATGTCACAGTTCAATTTTTTTATAATTTTTTGAAGGATTGAATAAATTTGAATAAATTGCTATTGTTACACGCCTAAATAAAATACAGATATTAAATCACGTGTAGTCTTCAGAGACACACCTGACGAAAATACTACAACTTTTAGTTTTGAAAAATATCACTCCAACATATACCATTCCAACAGATATTTGGATGGATTTAAACAATCATCATGAAACTTAAATAATGTGTCCACATAGGCGCTTTCTAATAGCCTATACATTTTGACATCAATTGGCCATGCGGTGGTATTAACATGTAGTATGTCAGATATCAGATATACAACTACAAGTAGACTGTAGATGACAAAAAAGGTGTTAGATTTGGGTGTGTCACAGTTTCTTTTATTAAAATCCAACCAAGGCATATAAGCTGTTGTATGATTATCTGGTGTATTTCTATAGACCACAAGTGATTTTAGGTCTGTATTTCATATGAGGGTGTTAAAGCCGAGTCATTCAACCAAGTCATATTTTTCAAAAATAAAAGTTGTAGTATTTTCATCAAGTGTGTCTCTAAAGACTACAAATGATTTTATATCTATATTTCATATGGGCGTGTTACAGTAGCAGTTTATTTTGTTAAAGAATTAATACGATTTTAACCAAGTCATATTTTTCAAAACTAAAAGTTGCAGTGTTTTTAACAGGTGTCTCTCTAAAGACTACAAATGATTTTATATCTAGAAATCATATGGGCATGTTACAGTAGCAGTTTATTTTCTTAAAAATGTATACAGTTTCAACCGAGTCATATTTTTCTAAACAAAAAGTTGTAGTACATTTATAAGGTGTGTCACTAAGGACTACAAGTGATTTTCTATCTATATTTCATATGAGTTATTTACATAGTAATTTGTTTCCTAAAAAAAATCTAACTATGGTATATTTTTCACAACTAAAAAGTTGTATTTTCATCAGATGTGTTTCTAAAGACTACAAGTGATTTTATATCTATATTTCATATGGGCGTGATACAATAGAAATTTATGATTTTGTAAATAAAAATTCAATACATATTTGTATTTAAGTAAAAGTTGTAGTATGCTTCCAGATGTGTCTGTGTCTGTATTTGTGTGTCACAGTAGCAATTTATCTCATTTAAATGCGCTGTGGATGTTTACGTTTTTAATCAGGGCCCTCACTTTACAAACAGCCCCTTAGGAGCTTCTGTGCCCAATGCAGTAATTCCTGCAGTTTTCAGCAAATATCTTCAGAGAAAGGGAAGGGTGGAGTGTTTTACATTTTTGTTCTGTGTTCCTTTTGTAGTTTTGAGGATGTCATTTGGGAGTGTTTAGGGGGTTGCTTGTAAGCAAGAGAATTGCGGAAACGCGAGTATCGCTGAATATCACAGATCAAACTGGTTTTCCAGGCAAGAATTAAGCATATTCCTGTACTATACAGCAATATGAACATAGATTCTCTATTTAATACAAAAGGTACCATGGGTTTAACAAAAAGAAGATCTTATCTCACAAAAAATGTTGTATAAATGATGTATTTACTTTAGATTTCACTTATACCTTTTCTGTTCATAATTTTGCTGCACTTTTCAGAGGGCAAGAATGTAAAAAAGCATATGTCCACCACTTGGAAAAAAAACTCGGGGTCCTCCACTAAGTCATAATTATGTAAGTCAGGAGGTATTGTCTAAAAGAATGCCTTAGTATCTCAAAATAATGACAATGTCTCTTAACATCTCAATTAAGTTGGCTTGAAAAAAGCCAAATGATTGTTATCTTTAATCTTTTTATTAAGTTGCTGTTACTTTTCTTCGTAATTGTCTTCTTCTTTTAATTATTATTATTATTATTATTATTAGTATTAAGTTGGCTTGGAAAAGCCAACACTGTTCTGTAATCTTCTTCTTATTATTGTTCTATTTAGTTTTTTTATGGTACTCCTCCCACAGATTTTCACATAGAATCTTTTGCCAGATTGTAGGACCTATAATGAATGAATTTGCTTTTTAGAGTGTTACGTTGTACGGTTTTCACACAGTTGACTTTTTTAAGCTTGAAGATTTCTCCATAGGGATCTATTTAAAATGTCCGCAAAAAAAAAGAAAAGTTTTTTTTAGTAAGAACCATGAAATACGATAAACTGATAGAACAACAGAACCCAAATCACACTCCACACACACACACATCACCCCACACTACTCGCACTCCACACCACATTACACACACCCCACACTACACTCTCTCCACACACAGACACACACCCACTACACATCACACTACACACCACACTCCCCATACCACACACACCCACATTACACACCAATCCACACTACACACACACCTGCACTACACACCAATTCACACACCACACTACACACACACCCGCACTAGACACCAATCCACACACCACACTACACACACACCCGCACTACACACTCTCCACACACACACACACATACACTACCCATAACACTACACACACACTCCACAGCACACACTACACACACACACTTCACTGCACACACCACACACACACACTACACCCCATATCACACACACCCACACACCAGATTACACAAATACACTCTCCACAGAACCTACACTACACACCCCTTACACCACATTATACACACAAACTCCACACCCCACACTACAACACACACACACACACTCTTCACCCCCATCACACACCCCACACACCAGAATACACACATACCTTACCTACCACCACAGAACAGATAGCAACACTTAACTACACCTTAGTAACCACCTGGAGTACCTTAGCAATGCCAAGCAACATCTTGTTAACAACTGTAGATATAATAGCAACATCTTAGCATTCACAAAGCAACGCCTAAGCAATGTGGCAGCATATTTTATTTAATTAGCTTGATGCCTTATGCTTGTATAAGTACATATAACATAATTGTGATCATTGTATGTTACTGTGTAATTCTGTATAATCATTGCTGAAGTTCTTGTACTTCTAGCAGAGGTAAAGGTCTAACCTCTAACCACAGATTCGACGGGAAGCTATACATTCTTTGTCGGTCGTGGCCTGAGCGTGTTTGTAACTCAGCACGTACGCAGAAACATTCGGTTGCTATTGGCTACACTAAACTGATCTGACCATTTTCGGTGTAATTTGCAGGAAGACGCCCTGCTATTAATAATCTACTGCTTCCCCTTTTTGGGGCCGAGCTATCTTCAACTGATACTCATATGATTTGTCTAAATGCTTGCTCTCAAATAACATTACTCAAAGGCATTGGGTGTCTTTTTAATTCCTCTTTTTAATTCCTCTTTTAATTAGCAATGACCACAGATATGATAGCAACCACCTGGCAACCGCTTAGTAAAACCTTAGCAAAAACTGTAGCAACAACACCTTAACAATCATTTGGTAAACCATAGCAACAGCATAGCCATCGTTTTCAACAATGCTGTACTGACATTTTAGTTACATAAAACAAAAATAATATATATATATATATATATATATATATATATATATATATATATATATATATATATATATATATATATACAGTGAGTCCAAGAAGTATTTGATCCCTTGCTGATTTTCTTCGTTGGCCCACTAATAAAGACATGATCATTCTATACTTCTAAGGAATATATATTAATAGGGCTGGACCCGAATATTCGGGTATTCGGATATTCGTTCGTTGAGTAGGTATTCGGTTTTTAATTTTGGTATTCGGATATTCGTTTTTTTTCTCCTTTCCAGAGTTCCACCTCACTCTAACCACTTCTGTTCTCGCGGGTCCCGTCAGAATATCTTGCGCGCGGGACAGAACTGAACTGTTATTGGCTGGAGCGGGAGTTTAATCCAGAGGATGCGGGAGCAAATTAATAAATAGTTAAGAAAACTGTAATAATTGTAAAAAAAAAAAAACCTAAAGAAAACTCTCAACGCGCAGGATGGACCGACACACACACGCACACACCGATGGTGTTTGGACTGGGGTAAGGAATGGGACCGCACTATTCAGCGCTGCTGTTTTAATAAATATATAAGTAAATTTGAAGCATTAAATGTAGTTTATTTAATTTACATTAGGAACGTGGGGCGGGAGCGGCAGAAATGTGTATGTGGCGGGCGGGCGCGGGATTAAAAGAAGCAATTTTTTTGCGGAGGTAACGAGACAGAAACGCGGGAGCGTGAAAGAGTGGGTTTAAAAATCAGTCTCGCGCAGACCTCTATTATACATGATAAAAAAATGCAGGCTCTTCGAAACTGATTTATATAATAAAACGTAAGGGGTAATGTGGCAACAGTAGGGGCTAAATCGGTTACAAAAGCCTGGCCTACAAAAATGATGTCTGAACGAATTTCCTCTTATCTAATATAATTTAAAATGGTTTAAAAATATAAAATAATTTCTAAGCAAACAAAATATTTAATATTGAGCTTATAGCCCAAGTGCAAAAATACAAAATCAGTAATACGGCTATGCCCTGCACAATCCTTAAACCGAAACAGACCAAGTACAATAACGTCATTAACAATGACTTTCCTCTACTCTAATATAATTTAACATGGTTTAAAAATATAAAATAATTTCTAAACAAACGAAATATTTAATATTGAGCTTATAGCCCAAGTGCAAAAATACAAAATCAGTAATATGCCCTGCACAATCCTTTAACCGAAATACAGTTTACAATGACTGTCCTCTAATATAATCAACAATGTTTAAGAATATAAAATACTTCCTGAACAAACGTTTTTTTTGTTTGTTTTTTTAAGCAAATAGCCTAAGTGTGAAAACACAAACAGCAATTTACTGGGCTGGTTTGCGCAGCGGAGAAACCGTGCAGCAGCAGCCTCCTAGCCTGCTTAAGCAGCCGCGGTGTGGGGCAGCAGAAATTCCGGGATGAAAACACAAAGAAATCTGGGCTAAAAACACAGAAAAAATATGGGGTGAAAACACAAAAATCCGGGATAAAAACACCAAAAATCCGGGGTGAATATGTCTCGTCGGTCAGAGCAAATTGAACATTTTTCAGTGGATTAAAGGGGCCGTGATTTGGTTTTTTTATTATTATTTTTTTACCTCTTTTTTTAAAAACGAATATTCGAATATTCGCTTCGAATCAGTGCCGAATATCCGGAGCTCAAAAAACGCTATTCGGGCCAGCCCTATATATTAATTGATTTGTATTTCATGGAGTGAAAAAAGTATTTGATCCCTTAGTATTCATTAGCAGTTCTGGCTTTTACAGACCAGTTAGACACTCCCAATCAACTTGTTACCTGACCTGAAGCCACCTGTTCTCACTAATCACTTGTGTGAAAAACACCTGTCCACAGAATCAGACAGATCACACAGATTTCAAGTCTCCAACATGGGTAAAACCAAAGAGCTGTCACAGGACCTCAGAGTCAGAATTGTTGACCTTCGCAAAGCTGGAATGGGCTACAAAAAGATTAGTAAGGTGTTGGATGTGAAAGTAACAACTATTGGTGCAATTATCAGAAAGTTTAAAGAGTATAACATGACAATCAACAGACCTCGGCCCGGTGCTCCAAAGAAGATTTCGCCTCGTGGGGTGGCAATGATGCTGAGAACGGTCAGAAATCGTCCTGCAACCACTCGGCAGGAGTTAGCAAATGACCTGAAGGCAGCTGGGACCACAGTTTGCAAGGAAACAATTGGCAACACTTTGCGCAACAATGGATTCACATCCTGCAGTGCCCGAAAGGTACCCCTGCTGAAGAGAGCACATGTGGAGGCGCGCCTCAAGTATGCCAATGATCATTTGAAAGATGAACCAAGTTATTGGGAGGTTTTGTGGTCAGACGAGACCAAAATTGAACTTTTTGGCCTCAACTCCACCCGCCATGTGTGGAGGAAGAAAAATGCTGCCTATGACCCCAAGAACACTGTGCCCACCGTTAAGCATGGAGGTGGAAGCATAATGTTTTGGGGGTGTTTCTCTGCCAAGGGTACAGGGCTACTTCACCGCATCACTGGGAAGATGGATGGAGCCATGCACCGCACAATCCTGAGGGACAACCTCCTCCCCTCTGCCAGGGATCTGAAAATCGGCCGTGGTTGGGTCTTCCAACATGATAACGACCCTAAACATACAGCAAAGGCAACAAAGGATTGGCTCAAGAAAAATCACATTAAGGTCATGGAGTGGCCCAGCCAGTCGCCAGACCTCAATCCGATCGAAAATCTATGGAGGGAGCTGAAGGTCAGAGTTGCCAAGCAACAGCCCACCAACCTTCATGATTTAGAGAGGATCTGCAAAGAAGAGTGGGCCAAAATTCCCCCTGGTGTGTGTGCTAAACTTGTGGTTAACTACAACAAACGTCTCACCGCTGTGCTTGCAAACAAAGGCTTTGCCACTAAGTATTGAGTGTGTTTGGCAAGAGGGATCAAATACTTATTTTCCTCATTGAAATACAAATTAATTAAAATATATTCTTTAAAATTATACTCTGGATTTTTGTCTTGATATTCTGTCTCTCCATGTTAGAATATATCTACCATTAAAAGTGCAGAAGGATAGTGTCTTTATTAGTGGGCAAACAAAGGAAATCAGCAAGGGATCAAATACTTCTTGGACTCACTGTATATATATATATATATATATATATATATATATATATATATATAAATATAAAAAAGACAACAATCAAACAGAATAATGTAAAGAGAGAAAACTTAAATTTAAAGGAAAAAGCAGCCGGTCTGAATGGAGTTCAGCTCCCTGTTATAAGAGCCTCTTCTTCGGCCGGTAATCGCGTTCATGAACAAAATAATCTGAATTATTACCAGCGCTTCACAGAGAACACAATAATAATTCCACTATTTACACATTAAATCACTTAAATCAAGTTAAAGGTTAATATACAGTTATTCTGTCTAACAGTTAAACCTGTTACACTGTAAGACCTCCTGATGCTGCTATAGCGCACCGCCGGGATGGGGGGAGAGGAGGGTGTAGTTTAGTGCGCCGGACGCGTGTAAGGCTCGGAAACCCGTCTAAAGGGGGATTAGCTTCCGGGTGAAACGGCTAAACCGCGAAGCTAACAGTGGATTCAGCTGGTCAGGTCTTACTTTAAATAAGGTACAGGCGAAAACAACTTTAAACAGTGTTAAATGTACTAATGTGAGAAACACAGGCAGCAATGAGTGGAAATGCCAAAGAAAATGACTTAGATTTTTACAGAAACTCCTCGCAGTGCGACTCCTCTGCTCCAGCTGCCAGCACACCCCGGCCAGAGGGCGGTGCTCGCGAGGATGGTCTCAAGAGATAAACGGGAAAATGGGATATTTTTAAAGATCGATTTGGGTTTATATGACTCGATATCTGAACTGAGATGATCATTCAAGAACGTTATACTTGTTCCTCTGCATGAATGTCTCAGTATATTTTGAGCAGTATTTAGGGGTGTTTTCTTGTTGAAGTATCCAGCCCTGGCACAACTTCAACTTTTTAACTGAATTTCTCAACTTCAACTTTTCTCACTTTAACAAGATTCCCAGTACCTGCACTGGCCACACAGCCCCACAGTATAATGGAACCACTACTACATTTTACTGTGTAAACACAAGGTAACCGCATGCCTCCATCCACTCCGATTTGGAGCAATGCAGACCAACATTGCAAACAGCAGCAGAGCCAGAGTAGTAAGAGTAAGAGAGTAAGAAAAGATGAATTATTTTGTTTCTCAGTTAAACTCATGGTATTGTGTCTCAGGGCTCTTTGGATCACTAAAATCAATTTCAGACACCTGTGATAATTAGTTTGCCAAGTGAGCCCAGTTAAAAGAAAACTACTTAAGAAGGATGATCCATATTATTAAGCAGGCCACAGGTTCCAAGCAATATGGGAAAGAAAAAGGATCTCTCTGCTGTCGAAAAGCGTCAGATAGCGCAATGCATTGAACAACGAATGAAAACATTAGATATTGCACAAAAACAGAAGCGTGATCATCTTACTGTGAAGAGATTTGTGGCCGATACAGAGCACAGACTGGTTCATGCAAATAAAGGCAAAATGAGGAACATTTCTGCCAGGCAAATTCATCAGATTGAAAGAGCAGCTGCTAAAATGCCATTACAATCTGCAAACAGGTATTTGAAGCTGCTTGTGCCTCTGGAGTCCCACGAACCTCAAGGTGTAGGATCCTTTAAAGGCTTGCTGTGGTGCATAAACCTACTATTCGGCCACTTCTAACAAGAGCTCACAAGCTGAAACGGTTGCAGTGGCCCAGGCATACATGAAGACTAATTTCCAAACTGTCTTGTTTACTGATGAGTGTTGTGCAACCCTGAATGGTCCAGATGGATGAAGTAGTGCAGGGGTCTTTAATTCTAATTCAGTACAAGTTAAAATTTATGACGGTCCGGACCGTGGCCTAACACAAGTTTCTCTAATCATAAGTTTCTCTAAATCATAATTTTTAACTTGTGTTATTCAGTGCCATATCCTGTATACCAGGGGTGTCCAAACTTTTTGTTGGGAGCCAAAAGGAGAAATATATTTGAAGTCACGAGCCACAGATTCTGTAATAAAACAAATAATGAAATATACCACTTTAAATAATACATTTTCTTGATTACTTTCATTTACTTACATTTTACTTGACTTACTTTACTTACATTTTACTTGGTCTTTATCTTTGACAGTGTTGTGTTAACTAAGATTTTTCAAATTGATGTTTAATTTCATGATGTCTCTTAATATTAAACTCCTTAATTTGCGCTAGAAATGCGCACTCTCTCCGCTTTTAGACTCTTTTTGCCCTGTTTTTCTGCGCTAGAAATGTGCACCCTCTCCACTTTTAGACTCTTTGTCCGTTTTTCTGCCCTAGAAATGCGCACTCTCTCCGCTTTTAGACTCTTAGACCCTTTTTTTTTGCGCTAGAAATGCACACTCTCTCCGCTTTTAGACTCTTTTAGACTGTTTTGGGAGTAGAGAGATTTTTTTTCTTGCTGAGGAGTTTTGATCAGGTGGAGTAAAGTGGAATATTTTGCACTCTTGTCTCTGTTGTTTTTCTTTAATTCCTCCAAGTAACACCGCTCAGTTACATTACTGTTAGTATGTTTTATAAAGGTAGTATTTATTTATTTATTTTTTCTGGTGCGCACCATCTGTATCAACATTTCTCGCTTTATTCTCCGACTGCTGCTTCTCACTGCGTACTTCGCCTGTGTGGTGATCTGATTGGCAGGGGAGAACGTTGGGTGATCTTATAACACACGTGATTGGTCTGTGAGTTTACCATGCCCCAAATCACAAACAAGAAAAGTTCCGCCTCTTTAAATAAACACTGTCAGAATTAAATCCTTCTCAGTAGTTTATCGGTTTGGATCCGCATTGGACAACGTCTGGGTCCGGATCCAGACTGCGGTCCGCCTATTAGTGACCCTGGAGTAGTGGATGGTTGGTGTATGGCCACCATGTTCCAACAAGGCTGCGACGTCAGCAAGGAGGGGGCGGAGTCATGTTTTGGGACATCAAAACATCTGACATCATGCAAAGAAATTCAAGCAGAAACTGTACAAAAACTCACCAGTTAAATGGATGCACGATTTGTGAAGGTGATATCAAAGAACTTGTAACTTGGCTTGTTAGGATGTTTTTGATTAAAATCGCTTTTGATTTCAGTGAATGAACCTCCTAATGCTGCAAATTCAACAAATGACCATTTTCAGTTCTTTACAACCTATAAAATGTTTTGAAACTCTGCTGTGCATAGTAATTTGGAACAGTGCATTTTTAGTTTTTTTTTTTTAATGAAGAGTATAATGTTATCATCGGCAGATTTGTTCAATAAAATTTGATTTATACTCTAACGGGTTATGACTTTTATTATACTGTCATTTGCATCGACCCTTTAGGAAAATCAGGGAAAAATATAATTTGCATGTTAATTTGGAACGCAGTGTAAAAATAAAGTGTATTTCAAGTATTTGGGAAATGTATTCCTACTTTGTACTCCTACACAGTATTTAAAGTATTTTACTATGTGTATTTACTATGTGCAAAACTAAAAGATTACTAACTTACTATCTCCTAATTATTACTTAATCGAGAACCCTTATTTTTTTTCCAAGTGGCAGAAATGGATTTCCATTAGAATAACCAAAGTGAAAATTTATAAAGTGAAAAAAAAAACAGCTACATTATTCTGACTTTATTCTCTTTATTCAGACAGCCTTCTTCACAAAAATGGCCAACTATTTAATGGATCTGAGCGAAGAAAAGCAGAGGATTGCAGAAGAAGCAAGAAAGGCTACCTCTGAGATAATACAGGATGCTATTGATAAAGAGTGTTACGGCCTCCCAGTCACCTTCCATATGACTAATTGTCCAGAACCATTCGAGTCCCACACGTTCTGCTGCATTCCCACCAAGGAATTTCTGCAGAATCTTCTAGCCAAGCTCAGTGAAGCACGTTTCATAGAGGACACAGACCCTGCAGAGAGTGAAACCTTTGCTTATGTCACTCCACAGGATAACGATGGCATTATTTATTTGTGTGAAGCGTTCTGGGAGGCAGGAGACACACTGTGTGAAGATTCAAAGCCTGGAACACTAATCCATGAAGTTTCGCATCTGTTGGGTACAGAGGACATCTTTTATGAACACATGACTTTAGAGTTCTATGAAAACTATGGAACTCTGCTGGGCAAGTCACAATTTTGCATACATGTTAATGGAAAGGAATTTAACGAGGAAGTGTTTCAGGTGAATGCCAACAGCCTAGAGCATGAGTTTGAGACCATCATCAACCATGAGGGAGCATACTCTGATGGTAAATACCAGTGCTGTGGAGAAACCAAGAAATACTCTGTTTGCACACATCGCTTTAGAGGCCATTACTATCTGCATGAAAGACTTTGTAAGTATTTTTATTTTCTTAGTATATAATTTACAAACCCTTATAAACAACATACACATTTTCATTAATGAAATTACAGTGGTGCTTGAAACTTTAGTATGTTCTATATTTCTGTGTATATAAATATATATATATATATATATCCTCAGATTTTTTTAAGTCTTAAAAGCAAATAAAGAGACAAATGAGACAAAAATATTATATTTGGTAATTTATTTATAGAGGACAATATTATATATTTGTAAGTGGAAAAAAGCATGTGAACCACTACGATAAGAAGTTAGTTTGAAGGTGAAATTAGAGTCAGGTGTTTCAATCAAAGGGACGACAATCAGGTGTAAGTGGGCTGTGTATTTAAAGAATAGGGATCTATCTTTGTCTGCATTTCACAACACATTTTGTGGAAGTGTATCATGGCATGAACAAAGGAGATTTTTGAGGACCTGAGAAAATGAGTTGTTGATGCTCATCCGGCTGAAGAAGCTTACAAAACTCAATCTCAAAAGAGTTCAGGAGAAAAAATGTGATCACAATGATTTATAGTGTATAAAGAGACTCAATAGTTGTTTGGGCATTTAACATTTCTCAATACACGCCGTGTTTATTAGGATAACATTGTAGAAGGCATTTCAACCCACAGTGGACAGTGCAGTGGGTGGTATTTTTGGTAACTGGCGATGTCCAGCTAAAACATCTACATGCAAAAAGACAAGCAACTCTGGCAAAAACACATCCATATTCAATGTAAAAATGGAACAAACAATCACGGAACACAAAACCCATTCTTGTTCCGTGGCATGTTTGTGGATATTCTAATCATATGAAAATACCCTAGCTGCACTATGTAACTTTGGTGTAGTTGACAAGATATTTGTCACTGCTGTCTTAAAAATACTGTAATATTATATTAAAATCTGGCCACATGCTTTTTACAATGACTGCTTTGCATCTCTCAGCTTGTCCAGAAATGCTTGTTTAAAGCAGTTTAATTTTTGGTGGTAGCTTAAAGCATGAATTCCACTTCCTAACTATAGGGGGAGGCCAGGAGCCAGAAATACCGCTTGATGAAGTACGTACCATAGACTGTGTATAGCTGGACAGAGCATCGTCTCTTAAAAGTGAAGCCACCACAGGTGGGGCGCCCCCTGCTATTCGGTTGCAGAAAGCTGTGTAACTCCACCCATCCCCATAGGTTTCAATGGCAAAACAGACTTTCAGTCACGTTTTTTTTCTAATATACTGTAATTCTACCTCCATTATTTAAATGCAACAGTTAGTATAACCTCTGCTTATATTGTCAAATTTTTATATCCCCACAGAATTCGTTTTTAAAACGTTATTCAGCTCTATTCAAAAAAGGTGTGGTTATGGTAAAAGGGCTGCTTATGGGCGGGACCATTAACAGACCGTCAGCTCCGCTCCGCCCCTGCTCTGCAGTCTGTGATCGCGAGGCAGCCCTCAGGGGCGGGGTTATTCAAATGAGTAGGTTGCTATCCACAGTCTTTCTCCCTCCTCTGGTCTCTACTGCGCAGAATCAGGTGTCAGGATCGCCAACATGGCGGAAGATTTTGGCTTCATTTTCATTGAATGAATGGGAACAGAGACACGGCGTCCATCTTTTTTTACAGTCTCTGGTACATACTAATATTCACTTCTTTTTCCAGCCGCCGAAAAAGATCTGATGGAGCGCAAGCTGGCAAAGTTTCGGGAAGAGATAGCTGCTCGCACAAACCAGCAAGAAAAGATCAAATATGTGAAGAAAAAGAACCAGGCCTGCGAGAAGATTCCTGTTATTGAGGCCTGAAAACAACCAGAGGAAATACGTTCAGCTTCCATGATAATAAATGCTAAGATTAATTTAGTTAACCTGAATCCAAACAGTAGGGTATTAGAGATCAATATTTCAGATGCTACATATACATATGTTTGGATATGCTGTTTGTTTGTTCATTTATTCACTAGTGTAAGAAAAATACATATTAGTATTAGTGTTCAGTGTTAGCTCTTTAGGTCTGCATTTCATCCTCTTCAAGTTAGCAGGTGTATGCAATTTATGTTCACTGATTAATGTCACTTTTCTTTTGTAGTGAGTCATATTTAACCTACTATGTTACAAAAGATTATGTACAATTCAATTTACCAGAGCATTGTTTTTGTGATTTTAATTTCTTCTTTGTGTATTCCATAGCTCTATTCTGCTTTTATTATTGCTGGTTACAGTTAAGTAATCTCATTTATTTGCAGTAAATATATTTTTATTTGTTTATATTGATTGTTCCATTAAAAGCATCTGCCGCTATTCACAGTTGCACTGGCTCTGGTATGTAATTTACAGTTCAGGTATTTAAATTCAGATTTTGAGTTTATTTTTGCATTTGTATACTTCACTCTCGGTGCAGTCATACATTTGAAGTTTTAAAGAATCTCATTTACACACTGTCATCAGACACTGATGTTTATTAGTTGTTTGGATGTGTTTGAAAGGACTATTCTTATCTTTTTTTTTTGAATAGGTGACTTCCTGTCTGATTATTACACGATGGAGTGATAAACTGAGGTATTCAGGTTGTGGAGAAGGCTTTGTGTAGATTGAGAACTTTGTTTGGAAATGTGGGGAGTAGAAGAAATTCACCCACTGTAGGAGGTCTAAGAACAGTAGTAAAGAATGTGTTGGAAGCAGTTCATTTTTTTTGCATTATAAGAAAATGTTATGACGAAATGAGCCCAGCTGGCCACCAATATAGATGTCTATAGATCAGAGGTCACTCGGTCGACGGTCCGGATCCGGACCCAGACGCTGTCCAATCCCGACCCAAACCGATAAACTACTGAGAAGTAATTAATTCTGACCGTGTTTATTTAAAACGGTGGAACATTTATTGTCTTTATGGTTTACGTGCTTTACAGCGCAGTAAACTCACAGACCAATCACGTGTGCTGTAAGATCACCAAACGCTCACCTCTGCCAATCAGATCTGTGCAGATGCGGGAGCGCGGAGCCACACAGGCGAAGCAGGCGGTGAGAAGTCGGAGAATAAAGTGAGGAAAGCTAATACAGATGGTGCGCACGAGAAAAAAATAAAAATACTACAGTTATAAAACATATTAACAGTAATGTAACCTCGCGGTGTTACTTGGAGGAATTAAAGAGAAACAACAGAGACAATAGTGCATAGGACCTTGGCCTGGCGAAATTTTCTCTAGCTGGACCGTACTGAATTCTAGATAAACACCCCTGGTATACAGTATATAATACTGAATCATAACGCAAGTTAAAAATGGGGACAGTCCGGATCTTGGCCTGGTGAAATTGGACCGTACTGAATTCTAATTAAATACCCTTGCTATAGATGTTATCTGGTTTAATGTTGCTTGTGACATCAATGTTAGGTGATATTGACATTAAAAATACCAACATTTATGTAATGCAAGGTAACCAAAATTCAACGTCTGCTAAACTCTTTTAAACTAACATTCTTGCAACATAATATTTAAACACACTGGTACACAACTTTTATTTCCATCCAAAATTCAATGTTTGTCTAACTTTTGGAGTTTGGTGTTGACCCAGTGTTGGTTTTTGATTGATATTTGACTTTTGTTTTCAACAAAAATTCAACATCTGTCTAACTTTGGATCTTGGAGTTAACGTTGCTTTTTGTTTGATATGTGACTTTTGGACTTTTCGCCAGAACCATCGATCCTTCAAACACCATGTGTCCTCAGTTGCTCTGTCCTGCCCCCCCCCCTTTCCTCCTCTATCCCACTATTTCTCTTTAACCTCCTTTAAAGCCCCATCAAAACATTTTTTACCTTAAACTTTTATTTCCAACCAACTTTTACCATCTGTTTAATTTTGGGTCTTAATTTGGTTTTTGATTGATGTTTGACTTTGATTTCCAACCAAAATTGAAAGTTTGTCTAACTTTGGAGTCTGATGTCAACCCAATGTTGGTTTAAGGGTAGAGATAACATTGCTGTTTGTGCATGTCCTCAGAAATGAATATGCAGCGTAAGCGAGGTGCAGTACATACAAAAGCTAGGGTCAGTACAGACACTCAGCAGCATAAATGTGACACAATATTTAGATTAACATCTAGATAAACCTGTATGATGTGTCCTGGCTGCTGTGGCAATTAGAGGCCTCTAGGTGAAGCCTTCATATTCGAGTAAGTAGGTTGTCTACGCAAACAAACACATGGCCAAACAGCAAGTGTATCTTCAAGTTGAGTCCAAGGAAATTTTGGGAATGTTGTCTAACTCTCTTAATTAGAGATTAGAGTGTTTTGGTGCAACATGAGCAATCTGATCTTGGTGTCATAAAATGTTCCAACATCACGATGGCAATTTCTTCAGATCTTGACTTGTCTATCATGCATTTACCTTTGTCATCCCACAGTAACTCGTGTGAATTCAAATGTCTAGATGTGCAAACAAGAACAAAAAGGCCTTGTTCTATTCTTCCCTCTCAAAATGGCTAATGTCTCCCCCATTGTCTCTTCACACTGGGCTGGAGAATTAATATCCTCCTCCATCATGACTTGGATGCCATGGCAACTGCACTCCCTCCTGCTCTAAAGAAATGTGATTTTCCCCACTCGCTCCTCCCCACCCCCTCTCACCTGCTTCCCCCTCCTACAAGTTCGTTTCTAAGTCCTTCCATTACATTGGAATTCAGAATGTCCGGTTTCAGCCATAAATAAATAAAAACAATCCAAATAAAACATCTATACCTTTTTATTCCATCCGGGACTTCACAAATTGATTTTGGTAACTGACAATCATGTGTTATTTAATCATTATTCACACTCTTTACACACTCCTATCACTACTACTAATGTTCATATTCTAATGCTAATCTTTATCAAACTGAACAAGTCCAAGAGATGCATGTCACAAAAAGACAGAATGAAAAAAAAAAATGGAGAAATGTCCTTTTTCCCATTTGATTATATTTCACACAGATTTGAAAAAATGAAAAAAAAAGGGAAAGCAAATCTGAAAGATTATGCATGGAAAGATTTATATTTGCTGTGGAGACGCTGCAGGATATAACTCAAGAATAAGCAGAAGCAGAATCATTCAATTCTACTACTTTATGAACCATCACGTCCTGCATTATTCGCAAAGAAGATCACACGCCGCTATCCGTATTTTAAACCAAATTATGCTAAACTCTCATCAAAGTAAACAGAAATATTGTAAATTGCATATGAAAGACAAGAGTGATGTTGCATGAATCTATGATAGCATTTCCTGGACTACTTCTCTTCCAGCATGTTCTTTAATACTATACATTCACGGTTTTAAAAATACAAACAAATCAGTGGTGAGTTCTTAAACATTGCATCATCAACATGAGCCAAAAATGAGTTTATATTTAAACTAATTAAGGCAATTAATATGACAGTAAGAGAAAGATGAAGGAATGTTTGGAATAAATCTATTCTCTGGACATCGACTTTTAAAAGCTATGATAAACAAGCAATGGTATATACACACACAACATTCAAAAAAGCATAAATTAAAGTAGCAACATTTTATTCCATTAAAAGAAAAAACAAATGCATACATCCCAATCCACAGGAAAACAAAAATGAAACAAAACAAACAGTAAACAGAACAAAAATGAAACAAAACAAAGAAAAAACATATAAGGTTATAATTGAAAGAAAAATAAGAGAAAGATACATAACAACTTCAAAACACACATCAGCGGCCTGCATCATCCCTGTCCACTCAAAATGACACACCTCTATCCACTGGCAGTCTTCTGCATTTGCTTGCTGTTTGTTTGTGTGTGTGTTTTTTTCTCATCACCCACAGCAGAGAAAAGTCCAGCACTAATTACTGCCAGACTCATATTTACAGTTTTACATCCCCCTCCCCAAACCTCGAACCCCGCCCTCTGTGTATCCTAACACCGTATATTCCCTAATATTGCAGTAACATTTTTAAAGGAATTTCTCCAAACCCATAAGTTTAGATTTGAAATTAATTCGTATGGAGCATCATAGTAAATAGATTGTCAAACTAAATTAGATTTCAGCAATAAAACCAGCATGAATACTGACACCTAGAGAACAGTGAGAGTTTCACTCATCGTTAAAGAAATAGTCGCAGAAATAGTTGCGCTCAGAAGGAAGTGACTGATTGCAATGCCATCGAGCGTTGATAGCACGTCCAATAGCATCCAACACATTTTTATTCTGGTAATGCAGCTGGTCATGGCATAACATCTGTCTTCAGTGCAAGCTTTTAAGACAGCAGCAATATATGGACAAGCATTGTCCTATTAAAACAGAGCACTGGCGTGTACGTTCAGAAAAGGTAGGGCCGGCTAAGAGTGGTCCAGCGGGAGATCGCCTGTTCGAATCCTGTTCATGTAGCTTGCCATCAGCTGCCAGAGCCCTGAGGGAGCACAATTCACCTTTGCTCTCTCTCTCTGGGTGGGTAGATGGCACTCTCTTCCCACATCACTACAAAGGGTGATGTCCTCAGCACTAGGTATCTGTGAGCTGATGTATCAGAACCGAGTCGCTGCGCTTTCCTCCGAGCGCTGGTGTTTACTGACTTCACATGTACTGGAGGAGGCATGTGCTACTCTTCACCCTCCTGGTGTTGGGGCATCACTAGTGATAGGGGGAGTCCTAATGAGTAAATTAGAGGTAGGGCCACTGGTTGCAGGACCTCATTAACGGAACACTGGGCTGTCAAAAGAGTAGTCTGCATTTAAGTCCAAAAGATAATGTGGAATTGTACGAAATTGCACCAAAAAAGCATGACACGAGGCCTTCTAGACATGACGTGATGTGTAACCACAAGTTGTTCATCATGGTGCCTCCACACACAGATTTGTTGGTCATTTTCACAGTCAAGGGAAACTCATTGGACTCGTCACTGAATATTACTCACTCCATGACTGGCATGTCTGGCACAGCGACCCACCAAGTTTCATTCCTGTAGGTTGATTCCTTCTGGGTGCAACTATAAATTTTTTTTACGATGAGTGTATATAAATATAATGAAAATTATATGTATAAGAATATTGTTAGCATCTGGCAGCTTCTGTTGTATGCAGGTAGCATTCATTGCAGATATGTTTCTGCCTTTTATAACTTAATTAACTTAATTAATTAAGTGCTGATTTTGGGGCCTGGCCCTACTCACTTTTAAATTATTGTGTCTTATCTCTGTAAGCTTCGGATTGGTGAATTCGGGTACATTCAGCTGAACGACATGGACTTGTCCCTACAGGCTAATCTTTGAAATACTGGAGCAACAAAGGATTTCTCTCCTTTGTCGAGACTGTGGAGAGCTTCTGCTTTTTCTCTTTTTGCCTGACATTCAAACAAATTGACGCCATTGTTGATCTATCCCTTTTGTCACAGGGGGAAAAAACAGCACAGTTCTAGAATAGAAAATGTCATTAATTAATAATCACATACAAAAAGACAAAAAAAAAACTAAAGAAAAACACTGGCCCCATCTTTGCAGACACTCCCACTCCCATCACACCAGCACTACCAGAGTGTCCATTTGCTTCCCAGGCCAGTCTACCAATGTGCAAAACCAACCAGCTACCAGCTTCTCTTTATTTAAACCATACCCTCCATCTCTCACACCCTGCCTCTTTCTCTCTCTCTATCTCTCTCTCTCTCTCTCTCTCTCTATTTCACTCTTTCTGTCTATATCTCCCTCTCTTTCTCATGCTTCTTGGTTCTTCTCTGGCGACTCCTCCAGAGTGATGACAGTGAACTCCTCGGTGTTGCCGTTCTCCTGGATCTTCTCTTTGTTCATGAGCGTGACCATCTCCTGCTCTCGCTCCTGGGCGCGAGAGCTGGCCACTGAAGCTGCTGCCCCGTTCCCCTCGCTGCTGCTCTTCGAGGTGATCATCAGAGTCTGACGCTTTCCACACCACCTAAAGGAACGAGACAGCAGACACTGTCAAGAATGTCTTGAAACAAACTTTATATGGACAAAAGTACTGTGACACCAGCTCATTAATTGTTACTGTATATTAAAGAAGAGTTTATCCAGCTTTTGTTCGAGTAACTGTCTCTAAAGGTGTTTTTAGTACTTTGAATTAGGATTTTAGAGCATTACTCTAAGGATCTGATTGCATACGGCAACAAAAGTAGAGTTAGAGTCACCACCTCACCTTATACCGAACTCCTCAACGCAAAAATCTCAAAAAATACTGGAAAATACAGATCTACTGCTCCAGGTTCATGTTTATCTGCCCGAGAGAGTCCTATCCTACTGGCAATACATCCCTACAAGGACTAAACAGGTCTTGTGCTTGTATTGTGCTTGTAACTGTTTAATCAACGGGTGCTTGAGGTGTTATCTTCTGGGTTTATACACTTTTTAACCAATACATTTCCGTGATTTATTTCATGACTTTTCCATGCCTCCATGGCTAATTCTTTATTGTAAAACAGTGCAGACATGGACAAAAAAAAATAAAAAATCTACTAAAACTATCATTCAAATTGATTGATTTATAGTAGGCCTTAAATGATTCTTATATAAAATGCTGACACAATATTTAATAATAAAATGTGTGTCAGATCCTAAGATCTAATATACTTTGAATAAAAACATGCATTCACACTACAGTGTAAACAGTAATATGGACGAGGCATACCTTTTCCTTGTTGCCACAGCAGCACAAACCAGAAGAATGGCAGCAACAGCCACAATCACGCCCACAACAATCAGCCAATCTGTCAGAGGAGAAAGAGTAGATACATTGAGTGTTCCTGCCCATCTGTTTCTGTTTTTCAAAGTGTTTCTGAATATACAGTATATTTAGGTTTCATAGACATAATAATTACAGCAGTGTGGTTCAATATTCTATTATAATAAAATATCAAACCATTATTTTTACAATATTTTGTGCTAATGGACCCTTACAGTCACTTTTTCACAATTCACAATTATAAAGCTGCTACTTGTCAATATTTCCCTTAACATTATTACAAAACAGCCAACAAACTTTTACACAGTGGCTTGCAAAAGTTTCGGCTCTCATTTTAAACATTTTGTTACTGAGAATAATTAATTGAGTAGAAGATGATGAAGAAGAAAATGTTTTAATGTCGATCATTTTCCTCAGTTTACAATGTAATCCAGAAATATCTTTTGGAAGTCATGTCACCTTTTATGGGCATAGCTGTTCATAGTAACTTTGAATTAAGGGTGCCACCTTATAGAGTATTATTTCTCTAACAGGAAGTGATTAGGGAAGAGTGAATCAAATCTCTTATTTTGAGAGAGCCAGGTTACTAATTATCATTACTAATCGTCTTTGAAGATTAACTTTTTATTGCATGAATAATAATAAAACAATTGTAATCGGAAATTGCTAAATAGGGAAATCTGTATAACAATTAAAATGTTTTAATATTTAAAATATTAAAAAATAACGTGAAAACATATGTCCATTCAGACAGTAAAAGTGTATTTGTGTACTCTGTACTATACTGTACTGTACTCTGCGCTGTATGCAGTTCAGGTATTGTATACTGTATATATATATATATATATATATATATATATATATATATATATATATATATATATATATAAACATTTTTACTACACTAATTAAACATTTCTCTTTTAAATGTATGTTTGTGTCATATAGTTTTACTCATGAACAATTGTAATCACCTACAGATTGTTTTTTTATTATCTTTTGGTGGCTTTTATACTTCAGTAAATACATTTTCATTAATAAATATGTCTATATTAGTTTATTGACTGTGAATGGGTGTATTGGTTGGATCTGTGTATACCTGATGATCCACTGTTTGGCTTGTCATCTTCTTTTGGAATCATCATTCTCCCACCCACACCTGGAGCCACTGATCCAGCATAGCCATCTTCAGAGACTGGTGCTTCACATATGATGAAGGACACAAAAGACAGACACATGGTTACTTAATCATTTTCATTATAAGAAAGATGAACTTTTAAAGAGATGGAGTTCATTGTAAAACATGACATTATGCATATCTAAATGAATATAACTGTATTTCATACACTTAAAATGATCTTCACTAATAAAAGCAGATAAAAGTGAAATAATAATCACGGGGCTTTTACATTATCTTGTTTGTGTAAAATTAGAAAATATATAAACAAAATGAAAATTATGTTTAATGCATGTTGGAACTGAAGCTAATTAGTTAGTTGGTTTGGGCTGCATATCTTAGTAGATTTGAATTACATTCATCAAGTTTGCAGGTCTCCATATGGATAGTCTGATAATCTGAGGTTCTCTGGCTGTTGAGTGAATCGTTGATGTTGAACAGCAGGGGGCGTGAGTCAGTGAGCTGTGTGCTGTGCTGACTGAGAGGAGCCACCTGTTACAGCATCTTTAAACTTTCACTCCAACAGCAGAGGGGGCTTTGGACTAAACTCTGCTCTAATGGTAAGCAAGAGGCGTGTTATATACATCAGTCTTTCACCATGTAATGAAATTCCATAATTTCAGCCCATTTAGCCCATTAAAGTGCAGTAATTGTTGTTCAATTACTGATCTTAATACTTTAGAACTTTAGTATTTCACTGCTACACTGCTACAAACGGAGCTACACTGCTATAAACGGTTCTTTTTTGATACTATGGAAAATCCACATTTAGTTCTGAAAAAAAAAGCCTTTAAAGTGCTGCAGAAGACCATGAAGAACTCATATATTATATACTTGATACCTTTAAAGGGTACTTCACATAAATGTGAAGTTCTTTATTTGACCAAAAATCATCAATTAAACCCATTATGGTACTTCTATTTTTAGCTCCATATTAGATGCATGAGTGATTCTAAAATGACATCTTAAGATGACAGCTTAAAATATAAATTGTTATTATAATTTTATATTGTAGGTTTTCCTCAAAGGAAAGGTTTGTATCTTTTTTAAATGGACGCTTAAAAATATAAGCATTTTTAGGGAATTTTGTAGGAACATTTGAAACTTGTTAGCTGGTGCCCTTTTGGCCACACAGACTATATCAGAAATGCCATTGCTCAGAACAATTATTTTACACAGTATGTATTGTATTGTATTTTGATTTTTGCTGTTTTTCCCCATTTTTTAAAACCAAGTTTTTAGCCTAGATGACAAACTAGTGATAATTTGTCAGCTTTCCCTCACTACAGAAGAAAATGAACACTAATAGGTAACATTTTACAATAACAGTACTTACTACAAAATGTCTCATGTAATTATTAATTGACAGTAGTCAAGACATTATTATTCATTACAACAATACATTTTTGAACAAATATGACAATTTAATATAATTTACAACATTCTTAAGCATTAGAAATGTCTTAATTGATGTCAGTTGATAATTGAGACATTACTTTAACATTAAATAATGTGTATTACTCTAGTTCTACTCTGTATAAGTCTAGTAGTAACTGTTATTTGTAACCCTAATTATAAACTGTTATCTACCCAGTAATGTTTGTTTTGTGCTTGTGTGTGGGAATCGACAGGGAGGTGTGAAGTGCCAAAAGCCACAACCCAGCAACAGAGAGAAGCAGATAGCGAGAACCAAAAAACCAAGGTGTCAGGTCAAAGATAGCAGAATCAGAAATCGGTGAAAGAAATGCAACATCCCTGTTTGCAATGAGCATAAATATATAAACATCTAATGAGGATATTTCTGGCACACTCATAGAAGAGAGCAGGGTCCAATCAATTGTGCATCTAAGAGTTAAGATAAAAGGATTCTGAGATGCATCTGTCCAAATCGGATTGTACTCATAATTTTAACACCCCCCCCCCCCCCAAATGTGCTTTAGATCTGATTTGCAAAAATCTGATTTTATGTGGTTTCTAGCTGTCCAGGCTAAAAAAATCAATCTGGATACAATCTAGATCTGTCAAAATCGGATTCGGGATGGCAGTCTGAACACAGCTTAAAGCAGCCCATCAGTTTCTCTCTTACCAAGGTAAAAGCACATTCACAGGGCCACAGGGCCACAGGACCATTTAGGTTGTGGATCCTTCTTAGAATTCACAGTGACACCAATATATCAGTAGCCGGCAGGGTGTGTTTGTGTGTCCACAGAATGCTTTTTTTTCAGTGAAGTCGATGGAACTTTAAAGTTTCTTCTCCAGTTCACCAGAATTAAAGTTCTTCCCTATGAAACGCTGGTTAACTCATTAAAAAAGTTCTTTACACATTGCATAAAAATGTGATTCTTCAAAGATACACTCTATACACATTTTTTTTGAGGGAACCGTCTATAAGTGAAAAGCAGTGGTTTTTAAGCTGTGGTAGGTCTAGCATCACAATGTGGTACACCAGATACCAGATGATCTTTTTTATATTAAGGATTAAAATCTATACATTTTCATGAATAATAATGTAATTTAACCTGTATTTAAACCTGTATGTAAGCCCATACCTCAGTTCTTTTCACAACCATTACTGCAGTACTATAATTATTATTATCACTTTCATATGCTCTATCACAGGACCCTGTGAAATACTACATTAGGATTAATAGCTAAATAATTAATTTAGGATTCAGGGGGATGCCATGTAGACCGTGTATTTCACTACATCATCATTTAAGCTCTATCAGGATGGGATTAGTTTCTCAGGGGGACGTCTGTGCGACAAGAACTCTTGCATCCGGACTGCAATTGAAAAAAACAGGAGGACCAGTGAGTTTTTTTGGCTTTCTCGATCACATGACATCGCATTCAGCAGCTCCTCCATTTCCACTCACTGTTGTGTGCCCAAAGTGTAATTATGGTGGACAAATAGCCATTTTATTAAACGCGAGGAGACGAAACTCAAACATTTGTATCGGGACAGGACTAAAATTACTGGAGGACCACGGAGAAAAACGGTAGGTAATTCAGCCTGTAATTTTCTCATAGGTCGTCTGAGAAAAACATATACATGGTTGTTCTGGACGGGAATAAAATCACAGAGGACCCCCCATAAAAGAGAAAATTACCCCAGCACCCCCTGAGAAACTAATCCCGTCCATATAGGGCTTTACACTCCTGTTATTTCCCTCTGTCTCAAGCTTACTCCATTAATCAGAAACAATAATCAATTATTATCATATTGCAACATTGGGCAAGGCACACTTAGTGGCCCCAGAAGGTGGTATTTAGAAATTTGAAAGTTTAGAAAGTTTGAGAACCACTGGTATATAATATCATGATGTGCACAAAGCTGTGAAACCGAAAATAGCCTGAAGAGAGAAAAAAATTGCCTTACTAGTTGGACTCTGGGTGGTCTCCTCTGTGGCAGCCGGGTGCCCTGATGTGCTCTGTGTGTATTCAGTGTGATCCAGGGTTTCCATGTGTGTTTCCCCCATGCCTGAGCCTGGGGTGTCCTGTACAGGCACTCTGGTGGTGATCTTCTTTTCAGCTTCATCCTCCTCTGTGGTCTGCTGTGTTTGGGGCTCAGGCTGAGCATAGCTCGCTGTGCTCTGGACTTCAGTGTTTCCAGCAGGCTCAGTGGTCTCCAGTACAGTAGACTGTGTGGTCTCAACATCTTCATCTGCATCTGTCTCATTGTGAGCACTTACTGAGGTGTGTGGGGCAGTGGGGATAATTTCAGGGCCAGCAGTCGTATAGGAATCATCTGGATCTTCAGTTTTAGGTTCAGCATCACTTGGATCTTCTGCCGTGTGGTTGTCTTTTGTGACAAAAACAGTAAATGGGTGTGGGGTTACACCAGAAACATGAGTGAGGCATTTTAAGGCTATGTTGCAGTGTTAATACTTCTCATAAATTTTATTAAATTAACTGACACAAATAAAGACTGAAAGTATGATATATGAGATAAATCATAAAATAAATTATAGCAAGAATTATTATTGACATGTTTGACATTATTAGCACTGTAAATGCTGGTTTAGGGATACAGACTCCCTCAGAAAAGAGATGCAAGGATTAATGTAGCAGTCCAGATTATTTTGTTTTCAAACTGAAATCAGAAGCATTTCTGAGTGGAGAAGGGACAGAACATTGTGTTTAATGGCACCAGTGTGCTGAAACGACCATCCCTGCTTAGCTAATATATTCATTCTAAAAACAGGGGTGTCGGGTCGCTTTTCGCAGGAGATTTTCTGGCGTCTCGCGTTCTCGCGTCTTTATGGGCTTACGTCACATATACAGCCTCTAAAAGAGAATTCAGCTCAGTTTTACTGAACGCGAGCTGCTGGTGGAGCACTGGAGACTTCAGAAGGGGAAACTCAGAGCTCAGTAGCTCATTCATTTACACTGACAAAACTTATGGACATTAGCTTTAAAAATATTTTTTCAGTGTATTCCGTACGACTAGTCACTAATTCTAGGTGAAAAAAAGAACATACACTCCCACAAGCAGGCCTAGTTTTTTGATAGGATTTAAGAATTTAAACTAGCATAATAATAACTCTAATCCTACAACAGCTCATTAGTTTTATTTTTACTTGGGCTGGAATATACACTTTAAGTTCTTACTAAAGGACACACACTTTATCTGCATTTTACAAGCCAAGAAATCATTTACAAAACCAAAACAAATGTGAAAGAAAAGGCTTGAGGTAGTACAGTAGCATTATAGGATTACACTAATATGACTCCATTGTTATCCATCGATCTACAGTTCTCATGAGCATTGTCCTGTCACAAAATTACATAGTACAATTTCTAGCAGGCTGAGACCAAAGTAGCTACAATAACGGCACTTATCTCCCTTCAGAGTAGAGTAGGTCAGTAGAGCAGCAACATGCTTTTGAAGCTGCTATTTTGAGGAAAAATGGTCAATATTCAAAGGGAAGCTTAAACAGACGATTTTCTTTCTATTTTTCTACTTAGAATAAAATTCCATATGGGAAATCTGCACTTTTAGAGGATTTTAAATGACTTTTTATGGATTTGTATACTCTATTCATCACTGTCTACAAGTTATAAGGTAAATGTTAGAGGTGATCATAAACTGTCATGACAATACCTGTATAAGCTGTGAGGTGTTATCTTGTGAATGAGGTTGAGCACTGGCCAGTGTGCCCAGTGACAAGTGGATATAAATTACTGTAGTATGAGCTGTAACCTTTAATAGTGATTCTTCAAGGGATCTTCAGAAAACTAATGATTACAAAATGATTTCAATTGGCACCAAAACAAGTTATTTAATACATTTTAGCCTGAAGTTACATTAAATTACATTGCATTTAGCAGAAACTTTTGCAATGTTGTATAACTTCATGCTAAAATTGTTTTAAATGACTCAAGTAAATCCCATTTAGCTTAAAGTATACATCTAAAATAATCTAAATAGTATATACCACTTATATTATGTATATTAACATTGAACTTTAATACTAAAAGTTCTTACCTGGTTTAGGTACAGGATCAGCAGCAGCACCAGGGTTCACTGTATTGTTACAGTTTTTATCATCGTCTGGTTTGGGAGACACAATTGCATTGTTAGTTTTTTTAAAGAGAGGTACTGGTTTGGAATACATGGAGCCTCTGATTCATTTGCCTTTATTCTAATGACAGTAAAGTAACAATCACACCGGCTCCGGTTGTGTACACATGTGTCCCAAAGCAAAAGCTCTTCTCACGCTACAGCACAATCACTGAAGCTCTTTCAATCCTTTCAATCCCACAGCTCAAACTGGGTAAGCATAGTGTTAACGACTTACAGTAAATTATAGTAACTTTCCAGACCCAACCTTGTTTTTTTTCTTCAGTGTAACTACCTGTGTTGTCGTAGCAGAAGGCATCGTACCCAGGGTCCGTAGGTTTGAAAACGATAACTCCAGTAAGGCCAGCTCTACACAAGGGGTTTGATTTCTGGCGAACAATGGCGATGTCTCCATTACTGATCCAGGCATACCTGTGCACATACAGTAGTACAGGTTAATTACTATCTACTGTGTTTACATCACTGTGCCTTGACTAAGAAATTTGAGTAAACTTGCAATTAACCACTCACCTCTGTAATCACATTTTCCCAGTGTAATAACCCACTCAGACAATGCCTTTATATTTCTAGGTAAGAATAGGTGGAGGAGCTGTTTTGCATAAAGGCAATTAAAGTGACATTTGTTTAGGGCCTGAGCACTCACTACATACAAAGTAGGACTTAAGGACTACTATGTTTTGGATGTACAGTACATTGGGTAGAATAATGAACTACAAAAGTTCTTTGTTTATGTTTTATCATTTGTCCAGTGTAGCAGACACTGGGCTTTGATGTTGTCATAATGTAGTGGTTATATAATGGTAATGGTATTGATTTTCATGTTGATTTTTGCTCACATTTTGTTTGATTTCATGAACTTACAGGAGTACTGAGTAGACAGTACACTCACCTGCACATCTCCAGGCCAGTGGCGTGAGAAGCATTCAGTTGTTCAGCACTGGCCAGTGTTGCACCCAAAACCTTGCACAGCTCCTCGGCTTCAGTAAAATTCAAAGAGTGACGCTCATCACCCTGAACATAGAATACCCCCTTGTGACTACAGCTCTTCACCTTCGCAACTGCGAGAGAGAGAAAGAAAGAGAGAGAAAAAGAGAGAGTTAATATTCAAAATAAATACAACAGAAATTTTAATTTGTATTGTGGATCTCCAAACATGTTTAGTAGTCACCTTCTTTCTATGTGATTTATAGTTTTTAACCGTGACTATGACTTGGCCTCGTTACTCCACCCCCAATGCTACAATATGTTTATTATTCTGTATTTTCTAAGTGTAGCAAAAGCATGACATAATATTAAATGTTACTCTATTAGAGAATGGAATAGCCCATCCATCTGTGCCCACTAAGACTCATCACTTCATTCAAACTCACATTGCCTTGCCATGAGCACACAGGCCAATGTTAAATATCACTAACAAATGTGTGAACATCCCACAACTCTTACAGGTTAAGGTGTTTCCCAGGCCATCCCCTGAGGCAACACTTGTGGATACATTTACATAATGACATCCCATGACTTTTGGCATTCAAGTATATTGCAAAATAGCAGAGCTCAAACTGCATGGATATTAATACATTTACAGTAGGTTCATTTTGTTTATATATATGTAACAATTATCAATCTTTAATTCAATGGTGTTCAGATTTACTGAATCTTAAAAATAAAATTATATCTTAAAACGAAGAAAGTTGGTGCAGTACGACATCTTAACTTGTAAATAAAACTTAAACTAAGAAAAATCTGATTAATCATAATATCTCAACATATTCTTGAAACAGTGAATGGGTTTACATGCACTTCATAAGCCGATTACTGCAGAACATCAGAGTTTGTCAGTAAACAGATCAACATGTTTACATGAAATTGGGTAATCAGATTATGGGGAAATTCTGAGTTAACATGAGTCTGGCAGTAAGTGTTTTGAGTTTTGTTTTCCTGCAGATGCTGTGTTAAATGCTGTTTATTTTTTTCCAAGACCATGGACTGTTTTTAAGAATGTACATTGTGGTTTAAACATTTGCAATATTCTGCCATGCTTACAGTATTTCAATATTTTGTGATATATTGTATTAAAACCCTTGTGATAAGATGACCATTACGATTTTCAGACCTTACTCAGAGAAAATCGGGGTATGATTTTTTTCATGGAATACTTGAATTATCATATAACTGCAGAAATCTGTTTGTAATCAGATTATGAAGTGCCATAATGAAAAAAATAACATTCAGAAGATGTTGATTAAGATTCAGATATATTCAGATTAAGAAGTTGTAGTTTTTGAAATACAACAACCACTGTATCTCCGACTTATTGCAGCTGTCAAGACAAATCAATTCAGTGAGATGCATATCTGATTCACAATCTGACTCAGAGCAGGTGTGCAAAACGCAACAAAAAAGGGACAGACATAAAGACATTGTGAAATGAAGCACATGATCAGAATAGCAACTGAAAACACCAACAGGATTTGACTTTGAATATTATTCAAATCTTCTCTTCTTTCGTTCTCTCTCAGATTTTCTCTCATGTTTACTGTAAGACAGTACCCACAGGGAGTCGTACTAGATGAATATAGATACAGCAAAAAAAAAGACACTTGGGGCTGTGAGGGGCTCTGTCACCATGGACACCTGTTCCCTGGATGATCCCCGACAGTGCAGAACCATAGTTCTGATGTAATTCGGTGAAGAAGGTGATATAAGGCCAATGTTATTTGCTAAAGAGCTGAGATCAGTTTAGTTCATGTAGGAGGTACATAATATAGTATATTATACAGAAAAACAGATGATATAGGAAGTTACCATACAAAATTATTATAGTGTAAAACAGTAAAATCTTTTTTTATATGCAGGAGTTTGTTTTATAAAGGCTCTTTGCAAAGCAAAGCACAGCCTAATGAAATAAACCTTTATTTTTTTATTCTGGCTTGAAGCCCACTAGCTGTATTATTTCAGAAAAGTATTTTGAACACAACACAAAAATATCAGGGTCTTGAGGGGTTTCATTTAGCTTACATCCTCCACTTCCACAGAAGATTAGCTGGCAAATAGCTAACCAGCTAATTACTAAATATTTAGAGCTTCTCATTACCTCAGTTGTTTTATTATATACTCAAGAAATTACTAAATAGTTATGTTTTACACTAGCTAGCTGGATATATTGTATAAATAACTCTTGAGATTGGTACACTGTGCTATTGCCGGATTCCCACGGAGCTGAGTCTATTGTTGACAGAGTTAAATGCAACACATTAAACCAAACGCATACACATCTGCTTTTACCATTTCATAGAAGATACACCAACACCAGAACATCCTAACCCAGAGAAACGCAGGGTTCTGATTTATGAAGCTCCAGTAAAGCAAGTGTGTGTTGTGTTGTTTATCAGCTACACACCCCGTCTCCCTACATTTTTAGGTTTTCTCTATAGCTAATGTCTTCTCTCACAGACTCACAGTAGTGAGCTAACTTGGTAGCTAATGGTAGCTTAGCTAGCTAATAATATAAGAACATTTATCGGTCGAACACAGCCCTCGGCCAAAGAAACAGACAAAAATGTAGTCATAATTTCTTTGGTAACAATTCCAATACAATAAATTATTTATTGTATTGGAAATAAACACTTAACTTTTCCCATTTGTTTATAATTTTTTTTCTTAAAAAGAAAAAAAAAACAGTAACCTTAGTTACTCCCGGGTAACGTAGCTAACTTGCCAGTAGCGTTATTATGCTAATGTTAGCTAGCTTGCTGCTAATGTTAGCTAGCTTTTAGCTAAAACTTAGTTCTCTCTCCGGTAACATAGTCTGTTAACTCCCCACTAACATTAGTATGCTAGCTAGCTTGCTGTTAACGTATGTTTGTTAGCTCACTGCTAATTTTAGCTAGCTCCCCGCTAATCTTGTTTTTCTCCCCGGTAGCGTATCTAACTCCCCGCTAAAGTTAGTATGTTCTTTCACAAAAATGTAAGACAATTTAAGATCTTAAGTACCCTGATTTTATTTCAAGACATTTTAAGGACCCGTGGGAACCCTGTTTCCTGCTAAAACTTACGATGGTTGCTTTTGGCCCTAAAATAACAACAAAAAAAATAACAACAGGCTATTGAGCTAACAAGAAAACAATTAGAAACTAACAAAGTAACTTAGTTATTTTTAAAATCAATTAATTCATAAAGTAACTTACTAACTTTTTAAAGGAGTAATTAGTAATCAGATAACTTTTTGAAAACAGCTATGCCATCACTGATCATAACAAAGCAGTGGTTCTCATGTCTAGTCCATGAGACCTCCTCCTACCCTAATGTTTTAGGAGCTTCCTTGCTCTAAAACATCTCATTCAAATGATCAGCTTATTATCAAAAGACAAAATCTAAATTAGGTTTTTTTATATTCATAGGGACTCCTAAGCTTCCAAAAATGTAAATTTTCCGCCAAAAAAATATAATTTGTGCCATAGAGGGTTAAATGAAAAAAGATTTTTTTCCCCAAAAATTGTCCTCATGATCTGATCAGACTTTGTTCATAACAAAAACACTTGAGCAGATTGTTGTATACACAGTTTCTCTAGACACAATCGCTAAACTGAGGAAACACACAGTTAACACTCGCCTCAGGGGGAGAATTTAAACTCACTACTGAAATTAATCTTGAAGATGCACAAAAAATAACAAAACAGTGCTCTGAAGCACACCATTTAAAATTTTAGAAGTCCTGCCATGGTATTTAATTAAATTGTATTGGTATTTAATTTTATTAAAATATCTGTTAAAAAAAATACAAAAATAAATCAATAAAAATAAATAAAAGTGGAAACTCTTCATGGCTTCTAATGCACAAGTCATTTAGTCTGCATGCTCTTTAGAAGTGTTAAAGGACATTACAAATAATTTTAATATAAAAGGAGGGATAATAATACAAACAACTCTCTCTGGTTAAATGCAGACAGCTGGCTTTATAATTGAAGATCTGATGATCTGTCAATCCATTCTCAAAACAGATCATTATCCACATACTGTTCCTCTCTAGCTATAATAAATCAACACACTGCCATCATAAATCATAATGTCAGACAGCTCCTAACAGTCCAAATTTCACCAAGGTTTCCAATCTCCATGGCAACAAGAGATGGACAAATATTGATTCTCTGTCACGAGTCAGTGTCAGTGTTCAGCGCTGTTCACGACTAAGTCTGCCTGCTGTTTCTGCATTAAACATCCTTTCATACATCCGGTGAAAATGAGTCTTTAGCTGTGAGTATCTCAGCAGTTCTAAGGAAACCCTTTCTCATCTGCCTATCAGTGCACTGTTGACAGTACGTTTCCATGGTGACTTTCACAAACAACACTTCTTTATTTCACGCTGCAAACACAACCGAAATGTTCTTTACGCCACTGCACTGCCTACAAACAACCGTGTGACTCACAAACAGTATTGTGCAAAGGTTTTAGGCACCTTTAAAAGTTAAAATGGAAACGCTAGATATATAAGCAAAAAGTGTTTATTTTTCCCTCAGTAAAACATTATTTTTTTATTAAATACCATGAACTATAAACAATTTTAGTGATTTTACATCAATGTGCTCATCATAACGTCTCACATCAAGTAAAATCTGGAACTAAACTCAGTTCTAGCTGAGAATTTTGATTAGTTAAATTTTAAAATTACTTTTTTTTTCCAAGAGAATTTATTTTTTTACTTTTTGTTTTATTTATATTTACTTGCATCTGTTCTAATGTGATCTTTTGTAGAGACACATTGTTTTAAATATACGCTTAGATGCTTAAAACCTTTGCACAGTACTATAAGTCATATGACATGTAGAGATAGAAACATTACAGTCAATAGTGATATATGATCTAGAGGAATTTCACTGCGTAAAGGGCAATAGCACAAGCCTAAGCTGAATACCCTGATCACTGTGATCTCAGACAGCACTACATCCAGAACTGTCATTCAACAATAGCTGATGGAACCACATAATTCAACAATAGCTGATAGAACTACATGGGAAAGGGATTACAAATCTTTGTTTAGCAACGCAATTTGGAAAACTTTGCTGTGCAAAACATATTTGGGCTCAGAGGCATCTAAAATGGTCTATTACATAGTGTAAACGAGCATTGTGATAAGACAAATCAATATTACAGCTCTTTTTTGGAAGAAATTGATGTTATGAGCAAAGGACCAAGACTGTAATCAGTAACAAGCCTAAAAGCCAGGGTGTGGAAGTGTTATGGTTTTATAAACATCAAAAACATCGTAATGGAACACTTTAATTCCTGCATTGCATCAATACTTTGAAAAGCAAGCAACATTGTTATCTACACAGTGATAGCCAGCACTCTCTCTTTCTCTCTCTCTCTGTGGCAATATCAGTCCTTCCATCAGAAAAGAGGAAACACTAGACACCGTCATAAAACGTAGAGTGCCACTATGAGGTGTCAGTTAGTTTACACACTGAGGCCACTACACTGACATGGACGTAAATCACAGGATCTTATTAACTAAAGTACGCACGTAGTTAATCAGATTCAAGTCAAATGTGATTTTGTGTTGCTCCCATTAGACCATCTTCTGTGCCTTTTTTACAAGAACTCTGGTTATTTCTCCAGATTCACCCTGAAGACTGTTTATCATCATAAATGTTGCTATAGTAATTTTATTTGAATCTCCCTCTTAGTGGCTGTAAAATAGTGCATATTTAGGGTGAACATATTTTTTGGTTTCAAAAAAGAGGACGCAATGGTTAGGATGTGGCCAAGAGGCTTCATGTTCCTTCCTGTGATGACAGTAGGAAGTTAAAAACCTCTGAAACCTCGAAAACCATACAACTATGTGAGTGAACATGTAATGTACAATATTTACCCATTTACTAGTATTAACAAATATCCTGAACTAAACTTTCTTTCCCAATTGTGTCATGGGTAAAGTAAAATAAATAAATAAAATACATTTTCACTATTCCTTATTTGAATTCACCACACTTCATATTTTACTAACAGATAAAAAACATATTACAGCTGTTATTTAAAGCATAATTATATGAGAATTGGGATTTCTTGCTTCTGAGCTCCTCCTACATTTGTAAAGTAAATTTGGACATTAAAACACCGCTAAAGCATGGAAAGAGAACTATCACTGATAGAATCATGCGGGCAATATAGTAGGGCTGCAATGATTAGTCGATGTAATTGACAATGACTCCAAATGTTTGTTGATTCGACCTAATATTAATAGCATGTCACAAAATACTGGGGACAAAAACACAATATTTTAGACAGTTTACACTAAACTCTAGAAACAGAAAGCTAGAAACAGAAGCCGTACCCACAGCAAGCAGAGAGGGAGGGCATGGCAGAAATAATCGTTGACTGATCGACTAATCGGAAAAATAATCGACAGATTAGTTGACTACTAAAATAATCATTAGTTGCAGCCCTATAATGCAGTTGATACATTTTACAGGATTCCTATACAAATATGATTCAGGTTATCAAGGCATATCACAATACAATATTATCACAATACACTGTTTAGGATAACAATAGTATCACAATACTGTGATTCTGAGAGACTCAATATATTACAAAACAATTCTCAATGATACTATGGGGGCATCTGTGTTACAGAAGAGGATAAAATACTCCCAAATCAACAAATACCACAGTCTGTGTCCGAGTAAGTCTTGAGTTGTTCCTGATCATGCAAAGTTGAAAGGAAACAAGCCTAAATGCACGAGAATAAATACTGTTCATTATGTACATTGATGATGACTCTTACAGTTTACTCATGCAGAGACATGTTTTATAAATAGTAAAAAGAGCTTTATTGTAATCTCAAAGAAAGGTTTGTACTGAATGACTAACATCGATTGTACAAGTAGCAGCTGGTGTAAAGGCTGAGTTGTGTATGCACTGGATACTGGATACTGGTGGAGGAAAACATGCCAAGCACAAAAACTGTGATTAAAAACCAGGGCTATTCTATCAAATATTAATTTCTGAACTCTTAAAACTTTGTCAATGCTCTAAATGACAATGTTTTTATTTGGAATTTGGGACAAATGTTTCCGTATTTTATAGAATAAAACAACAATGTTCATTTTACTCAAACATAAACCTACAAATAGCAAAATCAGAGAAACTGAATCAGAAATTGAAGTGGTCTTTTATTTTTGTCCAGAGCTGTATACCATCTGTCAAACATGATAGAGGTGCTGATACTGTCTGGACATTTATAGCTGGAAATGGAATTGGGTCACTGGTGTTCACTGATGATGTGACTGCTGACAGAATAACAGGATGAATTCTGAAATACAGAGCTATTCTTTCTGCCCAAAGTATGATTTAAACATCTTAATAAAGCAACCTAAGAGCTTTCTAGGGCTAAGAAATGTAGTGTAATTAAAGGTCTGATCAATCATCTGATCTCAAACCAAGTAAACACATTTTTTTTTTTATAAAACTGAAAGCATTATGACTCACAAATAAAGATACAACTAAGGATGCCTGCAGAAGGAACTGAAGAAGGACTGGCATGGAAAAAATATGTATTTGGTAATGTTCATGGGTTCCAGATTTCAGGCAGTCATTGATTGCAAAGGATTAGCATCCTAATATTAAATATAATTCATTTATTTTTAATCAGGTTTTACCAACCTCTTTTGAGCCCGTTAAAATAAACACGTGCAAAATGGTCTGGAATTCCTAAATGGTACAGTCTAGAATATATCTGAAAGTCAGATCTTGATTGCTTTGTGACTTTTCTATGGTCAGTAAAATCGACAAAAGCCAAACATCATTGAAAAAAAAAGTATCTTCCCAGCTAAAAATTTTGGGTTAGTAGAAGGTTTTCTGAACCTTACGGTTTAACCTTCTTAGAACGTTAAATCTGTAAAAAAAAAAAAAAAGTTTTATGTTCCTAGAAACGTTCTGGCAACGGCTCTGCAACATCACTTCTGTATTTTGTTTTTTTTAGTACATTGTGATGAAAACCCTTATTATATTACATGTTTTCAGAATGTTTCTGAAAAATTATTTTTGTAACATTGCAGGCTAACATTAGTGAAACCTTTTCAAAATTTTGTAAAAGCATTTATAATGTTCTCCTTTCGCTGGGTTGTCCCATCACTTTTTCCTAAACCACATGACAGCTAAAGAGCATTACACTGACCTACAGGGTATTTTTGTGGGGTCTGAGGATATGATTTCTGCCAGAGTCTGCCAGAGGCATGGACAAATCTAGACAGATGGCACCGGTCACAATCATTAACCTCCACTCTGCTGGAGGAATGTTAAATAAAAGCACAACTTCAGAAATGGAATATCCCATCCATCAGGAATTAAATAACCCATCCATCTGACACCCACTATCAGTCCTTACTCATTCATGTTGCTTTGCCAGGGTAGTGTTCAACCTCACTCAAAGGATAACACCTCACTACTTATACAGGTTTAGATGTTGCAAACAGTCTATTTTACTTTACACTAAAAATGTAGTTTTATTAGATTTTATTAGACTTGTTTTCAATTAAACTCATAATTACGCTCAGCTACATTGGACTGTGTTTAAGCTCAATGTTAGACCTTTCATTTATAAAGTAACACACAGAGGCACAGCTGGTACTACATAGTGAACTGTTAGAAAAAAAAAATATGAAAATGTGCTTCATCCGTTAAAAACTGCATTGTAGCAGAAAGGCAGTCTCCCAAGATTGCATCAGCGTTATAAACATCACAGCTTATAAGGAAGTCAGTTAGGTGAAATATATGCCAAAAGCAGCAGCCAAGACGACCAAGACCTGGAAACTATTCTCCACTGCGGCCAAGAAAGGAAATACAGTACATCCTTTGCAGCTTGCTGCACTGTCTGGGCACAAATGAGGAACTCAAAGAGGAAGATGTGTTTCAACTGACCGTTAATGGCGGTTGGGCAGCGTTGGGAGTGTTGGTGCATTAATTCTGGTCCTTTCTGAGAGGCAACTCAGCAGTGCTACAAACAGATCAGCAAACCACAGTGTCCTCAAGGAAAAGCATAGCCTACAGCCCTGCAGAGCCACTCCAGAGATTAAAGAGAGTGCAGAGTGAAAACGACTCTGTACCCCCATCCAAGGTGTCCACATTTACATGCAAAATGGCTAGTCAAGCTGGTCCACACAAAGTGCTGAGTCCAGCAAGTCCAAAAGCTCTGATTTGCAAAGCAGCCATTGTCACCTAATGAAGTTAAAGGATTGGGGTGGTAAACAAGTAGTGTGAAAAGAAAGAAAGAAAAGAGAGAGAAAGAGAGAGTGAGTGCGATCAGTACAGAGTTGCCTATAGAGAGGTTGCCAGCACCTCCAGCTGCTCTAGGCACTGTCAATATTTCTGCTTTGGCCCCTGGGCTTCCAATTAAAACACAAAGAGTAGGATCAGCAGCATCAACAACAACATAACTGACCTTCCTCAGCCCAGCTGTGCTGCCTCATCTGCATGTAATCTAATGTCTACTGCTAGTACAGAGAGGCGTAGTTACATGGAATTTCATCCTGCTAAGATGAATTTAACCAAAGGGAACTGAACTTTGAAGCTGTTTATGAGTCCTGCTTACTTTGGATGACTTTTGTAATGAATTTCTCAACATTCCACCCAATGACTCTAATGCTGCTGGAAATGTTTTAAGAGATGAGTGCTATCAACATTCAGTGCTGTAGTGTTCCTGCAGGGCAATCGTTAGGGAGCGCAAACCCAGGTATGTCACACCGTCATAAACTCACACACTGGTGTTTACTGTGAAAGCCTGTGCAAGGCACCAAGTACCCATGGTTTATTATTCGTTATTATTGTATACATATTTTATTTAGTACCATCATTATCACCTTTTTACTTCCACGTAAATTAGCTCAAATTATTTGCTTTGATGACACTGCTCTGGACTAGACCCAAAAGAGTGCATGTCAATGAATAATTATTCAGATTTGGCATCTGTACCTTAAAGGTGTACCACAAGGTTAAATTTTGGTCCAGTTTTATTTAATATATATATACAACAGTGCACATGAACATTTACCAGACTTCCAAGATTCGGGGAGTGTCAATAAAAAAAGGGATTTAACAGCAACTGCTGTCTGTCTTTTAAAAGTTTAATCCCATCCACTTGTGAAAACATCAGATAAGGACATGCTTCTGATACTTCTATTTGATATTCTATAATTTCACTCACCCACTGCTCATACTCTGTCCCTTTGCTAGTTTGTCTGGTTTGCAGTATACACAAAGACAGAAGTAAACAAAAAAGTCCCAGATTAAGCATCTCAGACTGCCTTTATTGAGTTTATAGCACATTACAGATTTGTTTTACTGGATATCCAGTTTGTCTAAAGTAAGTAAGTTAATATTTTTTTTTTATTATGAAACGATTTACATTTTTACTCAGCTCTGTTTGCTCCATTTGCAGCTGAGATGATCCAAAGCTGCTATGATCCGCTTGTAAAGTGTCTGACAATGCAACCAATGCCATAGCACAACACTACATGATCAAAACAATTAGATGGTAGTTAGACAGCTCAACTACAGCTCATCTACACCATGTAATACTGCAGACAGTCTCCAGCGTAACTTCCATTGGAATTAGACGCTGGAGATGAAAAAACAGTTTGGAGGATAGAAATTAGATGAAAGATGGGCTTTTGTTTTTGTTTTTGCTATAAATTATACTGCAACCAGCCAGCAGAGGAGCTAGACCTGTGGTGGCTTCATTTTTAGAAGACATTGCACTGACCATATTTTTTTTACAGCCATTAATTCCACCATTTTGTCTAACTTTAATATATAAAAAACAAGAAATACTGTACGAATTGAGATCAATGTAAAATATCAGAAAGAAAATTTCAATAGAAAAGGAATAAAAAAAACTGTATAAAATTAAAAAGTAAAAAATATTAAACGTAAATTGCAATAGAGAGGGAAACATTGGCAGCACTTTAATGGTTCTAACCAGCCTAGTCATTTACATTTCCCACACGCTAGCAGGGTCTTTCCCATCACACCATGCTACCAGCACTGGGAGGGTGAATGTGAACATGTGCTTCTTTGGGGACGCTCAAATCCAGCCAAGAAACTGCTGCTAATGCAATGTCCTTGGACAGCTGAACACACTTGGAGAAGGACACAAACTGCCAATTACTATGGTGGTTAACAGATGCCTGTGTTGGCGAGCATCACGCAGAGTAATGGGGAGGGAGAGAGGGCAATCCTACCCCTCAGAGTCAGCATGAGGTCAATTATACTGTCTCATACTCATAGGCATGGATGGCTGTGGCATCACCAGGGATCAAACTGGCAAGCTACGGCACCAGATTCTATTTGAATACAATATGTTGTGACATGTAATTGACATGCACACCATGTGGAAGCCTTCTAGGTATCTGCTGGTCTGAGGTTATTTCGTAACTTTGGCACACTGACTCAGTAGTGCCCAGCAAGCACCACCTTTCTAATACCTGATGATAACTGGCAGACTAAATAAAATAGTGTGAATAGACGAGGACATTCTTGAATAGTGTGAAAGCAGAGAGTGCAACAATCTAGACCAGTGTAGAAAAAACCTTATAGAGTTGGATGAATGTAAGACAACATTCTAGAACAATTTAAATAAAGAAGTACATTAAGAACAGAGTTACAAGGGTAGAACATTCTAGGACAGTGTGAACAGAGGAGGAACTTCTAAAACAGCACAACAGCAAAAGAATACTCCATTGTAGTGTATTTTAGAACAATGTGGGAATGTTAATGGAGAAGAATATTTAGAACAGAGTTAAGAGAGGAGAACATTCTAGAACATTGTAAACATAGGAAGAAATTCTAGGACAGCACAAAAGCAGAAAAAATGTAGTGTAGTTCATTCTAGAGCAGTGTGAAAATGTTAATGGAGAAGAATATTTAGAACAGAGATAATGGAACGTTCTAGAACATTATGAACCAAGGAGGAAATTCTAGAACAGCACAAAGGCAGAAGAATACTAGTGTAGTTAATTCTAGAGCAATGTGGGAATGTTAATGAAAAAGAATATTTAGAACAGAATTAAAGGAGGGGAACATACTAAAACAGTGTGAACATAGGAGGGAATTCTAGAATAGCACAAAAGCAGAAGAATACCGCAGTGTAGTGTATTCTAGAGCAACGTGGGAATGTTAATGGAGAAGAATATTTAGAACAGAGTTAAGAGAGGAGAACGTTCTAGAACAGTATGAACAATGGAGGAAATTCTAGAACAGCATAAAATCAGAAGAATACTGTAGAGTAGTTCATTCTAGAGCAGTGTGGGAATGTTAATGGAGTAAATAATTTAGAAGAGAGTTAATGGAGCAGAACGTTCTAAAACAGTGAGAACAGAAAAGGAAATTACTGGACAGCATAAAAGCAGAAGAATACTGTAGTGTAGTTCATTCTAGAGAAGTGTGTGAATGTTAACGGAGAAAATAATTTAAAAGAGAGTCAATGGAGCAGAATGTTATAAAACAGTGAACAGAGCAAGAGATTCTAGAACAGCACAAAAGCAGACAAATACTGTAGTGTAGTTCATTCTAGAGCAGTGTGGGAACGTTAATGGAGAAAAATATATATTTGGAACAGAGTTAATGGAAGAGAACACTCTAGAACATTGTAAACAGAAAAGGAAATTCTTAGACAGCACAAAAGCAGAAGAATACTGTAGTGTAGTTCATTCTAGAGAAGTGTGGGAATGTTAATGAAGAAGAATATTTAGAACAGGGTCAACGGAGAAGAACATTCTAGAACAGTGTGAACACAGGAGGAAATTCTAAGGCAGAACAAAAGCAGACAAATACTGTAGTGTAGTTCATTCTAGAGCAGTGTGGGAATGTTAATAGAGAAGAATATTCTAGAACAGTTTATTGAGGTAAACATTCTATAGCGGTGAAGGAAATCATTCTAGAGTTGCAACAATGGAGAAGAATGCTCTAGAACAGTGTGAATGGAAGAGTACTTTTAGCACAAGGTGCTAAACAACATTCTAGAACCAAAGAGGATATTCTAGGACTGTTAGAAAGCAAAAAATTCTAGTACCGTGTAAAGGCAAGAGAACATTTTAGTACAGTTGAAAAGTAATAAAACTTTCCAGAACAGTATTAATAGAAGCATACATTGAGAACCTGCTTAATAAGGAACATTATTGACTGTGAGTGGACAAACAATTATTTATTACTGTTCATGTGGGGTGCAGCCATCTTGGATTCAGAACTAGGGAACCAGGGGTTGGTAAGGCTCTCCTGACTTTTTAAGTAGGAAATCTGACTTGTGCAGGCATTCCTGCAGAAATATCCTACTTGGAACTCGGAAATCCAACATCCAACATCAAGTTCAAATGGAATGCTGCATTATTTACAGTGCATATTGAAATCGTAGTTGAGCAAAGCTACTGTAAAGAGTGGTCCAGTAGGTCAGTAATATAATGTTTTAGGGTCATACATTTAGTTACATTTTATCCGTATGAATAGTATCCAGTCATTACTGCTGCTGCTAGTGTCCACCCCACTGCCAGTCATGGGTCTAAAGGCAGGCAGTGCCTCTGAAACTGGAGACTCTTCTCAGATGCAACTCAGTCATGCAAAGTCACCTGAAGGACACTCTCCTCTCTTTTTTCTCTACTTCTCCATTGTTTTTGAAGGACACTGGCATTAAGGAGGGCTTTTAGCAAAAGCAGCCACTTGAACAAAAAAAAATCCATAGTTTCCCTTTTTTGCTTACTGAAAGCCTTGAGTTTTTTGTAGACCATATTAACAAAACTCTCCTATATATTTAAAATCATATAAACATGTGTGGGAACTGTTTCTAAAAGCCTTAGACTTGTAGAAACAGAGATTTGGGCATGGCAGGAATATTAGGCATGTGTACACAGCTTGTTTTGGAGCACTGCTCTCTAGTCTACAAAGGGCTGAGTGTATATGAAACGAGCGAGAGGAGGGGAGGCGAGCAGGGACCTGGAGCCCCACCGAAAGGCTTTAAAATGTAATTAATAGGTTTAACAGCATTCTGGGAGCTGTTCAGTTCAGCTGAAATATGAGAGTCCTTTCATCCATTTAAGATCACTTTAAACACAGCTTAGTGTCAGAAAGATGGAGGAAGAGTGGGTGGGGCTGAAGATCTATAAAACTGTGTAAAAGTTGTCTTGTGTGAAACATTTAGGGTACAGAAAGTATACGATCTAAAGCACGCAATGCGTGGATTCCTGAATTTTCCTGAGTGCTACTGTCTAAGTGCTGGCTTTATCATCAGGAGACAGCAGGTTTGATCCCTGGTGAATCCCAGGCCAGGGGCTTAGGAAAAGGCATCTGCTCTATGTGGTGTGCCACTTGTCTGTGTGTGACGGTCCACCATATTCTTCTCTGACTGGCTAAGCTCTGTGCTGCAGTCATACTCATACACTATGATCCAGAGATCGCTGGTTCGAATCCTGTTCATGTAGCTTGCCATCAGCTGCCGGAACCTTGAGAGAGCACAACTGGTCTTGCTCTTTCTGGGTGGGTAGATGGCATCTCCCTACATCACTCCTAGGGTGATGTTGCTTAACACAAGGCATCTGTGAGCTGATGTATCAGAACCCAGTCATATGTGCTTTCCTCCTGGCATGCTGTGATGCTTTTTGGCAATGCTTCAGCAGCAGCAGTTTGAAAAGAGACAGTGGCTCTCCTGGTATTGGGGCATCACTAGTGATAGGGGAAGTCCTAATGAGTGGGTTGGATAATTGGCCTTGTAAATTGGGGAGAAAATGGGATACAAATTAAAAATAAACAAACAGAAAAATTCAATAAGGATAAAGCGTTAGTGGACACGTACTATAAACGTTTGCATTCAGAACATTGATTAAATCAGTAAGTCTGTGGAGAAGTGTGTTAGGGCCATGTGATCATTCTACAGTAAGGTGCTCATTGGTGTGATGTACATACAACCTATCAGCACCTATAACAACAAACTAGAAAACTAAATATTATTTCCAATATCCCTTGGAAGCTAAAGAATGCTGCAATAACCTGCAGAATATGTGTTTGTGTAGGGCGTTCAGCAAGTAAATGGGCATAGGATTTCTGCCAGAGTCACTTGTCTGTGTGCATGGACAATTCCAGCCAGAAGCTGCAGGTTACAATCATCACCACCCACTGTGCTGTCCGATGTGTGTGGTAATGCCTTCTATGATGTATTGCTGTTACATACATGACACCGTAAGTTTCTTGAATGGAAATTGAATGTCTCATGCCTCTGGCACCCACCATCAGGCCTTAAAATAAGAATGCCGCTCAGTGTTCACCCTCACTCACAAGATTAATGTACCAGTAGTATGTATAGTGTAGCAGTAGGTGGACCATGTACACCATGGGTTCCTATTCTTAGTCCATGTACCCTGTGCACACTGGGTTCTCCATCATGTAGCACAATTGATTCACCTCATTAGGTGATTAAAATGCTCGTCATGTACCGGGTCAGGTGTGTTGGAATGGGAGTGTAAACCATTTGGACTGGGGCAGGGAGTCAGTGCACTATGGCATGCAAAGCAGTGGGCCCTTATAACAAGGCTAAAGGACCACTTCTTTAGTAAAACAAAACTGGTCCAATGGAAACACTCCAAAGAACCTATTCTGGCACCTTTAAGTCTTAAGAAAGTGGCAAGTTGTTAACCCACAAAACTCTATTGTGCAGTTTCTCTTTCAGTGAGCGTGCTTAGGTTTTTATAAGGGGCAGCTGGTCCTGGATAAAAGTTAAAAGGAGATGTGTGCTGGAAGCAGCACGTGGAGAACCTGGGCCGGCAGGTGATGGTCCTCTCCACCCAGCTGCATTAAAGCCCTCTTTTGTGAGGCCCGAGCCACACAACCACATGGCCTTCCTCACCTTGAAACGTGACACTGCAGGTAGAGTGAGGGTCTGCCACACTGCTGGAGCACATTGAGAACCTAAGGGGCGGTGTGTGTATGTGTATTTGTGTGTGTGTGCGCAAGTGTGTTTGTACATTTTTGTTTGCAAAAATCTGGGTTAATCATTAAGATCAACAAATTGCTATTGACTTTGCTAAGCTTTGCTTTTTTACAAGAACCAAAATGATTTTTTACCACTGAAAAAATATATTTTTTTATTACCTGACATTAAAGGCAGGACCTAGGTCAGCCATAGATCATTTAAATATATATTTATGCCCAATCTCCTCAATTTATATGAACAAATATGCCTGTGTGCGAGTATGTGTTTGAATGTGTGTGTGTGTGTGTAGGGGGCCTTTCCTGCTCTGCACATACCTGAGAGCAAGGCTCTGATCAAATGCTCCTTGTCTACAGTGACAGCAATGGCTGGGCCGCCTGCTGGAGTTTAGTGAGGCTGGCCATATGCCAGTTCGCCAAAAGACAAACACACACACACAAACCCCACACACACCCCTCACACAGCTGCAGGGAAACACAACCGAAAAAGGCCAAAATTGCCCTTCTAACACATGCAATCTGTGATTGGTGGAGAGATTGCTGGAAGATTTTTTTACGCATAAAACAAAAACGAGAACGCCTCTTTAAATCCTACACTGCTGATTGAAATGTCAGCAGATGGAGTGACTAACACAGGAGCAGCATGGAAAGTTTACAGTCACCAGAAAAACATCCCTTTTCTTTTTATAGACTGGAAAACCCTACAGTTTCAAGACTTCCCAGGTGTCACACGTATGCCCACATGATTATAGGTAATGGATCATGTTAAATCACAGCTAGTAGCTTTCTAATTTCACTTCCCCCCCAAAAATTACACTTGAAATAAAACTGAAGTATTTTACTTGTAAATCACATCCAAGAAATTTCAAGAAAGTTATGTTTTTACAATAAGCATGCTATAGTGTCACTGTCAACAGCATGCTTTTTCTAAAAGGGGGACTTTACAGGAGAATTTCTTCCTCTTTTAATGGAAATTAATATGGAGTTATTTTGTTAAATGTAATTGTGGAGCATTTCAAGCTTTTAAGGGCAGGTTGCTTCAACCAACAACTCACCTCAACAAATTCTTATCAATTTATATATTTTTATGCACATCTTAGGCCATTTGTTTGGCAACAAAAACAACAAAAAAACATTAGTCTTTGCTCAAAGTAGTCTTTGCTTTAACATTTGATTTTTTGTTTGACTTTATGGCTGTGTTGTTTAAAGCCCAGGCAGGACGACCAGTGGCCAATCAAATAAAGGTCAATGATAGATAGCTCTAGATAGTTCTGGAAGAGAGCAGAATGCAGAATGCTGAATTCTATTCATTTTTTATATATGCAATTTTAAAATGTACAAAAAGACTGCAGATGGAAAACCTGCAAATCCCATCCTGCAATTTTTGATACTTTTTAACATCTGATAGTTGTTCTATTAAATGTAAAAATTTCATGGTGAATGGACAAGTAGATGCTCTATATGCTGCAAAACGACTTTAAATAAATCTTTTACCTTGACTTCCATTGAAAAAGTTGCCATTTTGGAGAAACAAGATATTTGATATAACTACTGATGATATTATATTTTGAATAATTCAAGTAACTGTTAGGATTTAGTTTTTACTGCATTAATATGAGCAGTATAAGTTATGTAGTGTTTGTAAGTTTGTTGCTGGAGCTTACTGCATGCTACTGCACTCCACAGATTCATACAGATCCACCAAAATGTCCTTCCAAGCTTACAAAGCCAAGGTCACTTTTAGCACCACAGATGGACTGAATCAGGCATGTGCCTGCAGGCATGAGGGGGAGCCTGCCCGTGTGGCTCCAGTGGCCTCTGGCCTGGCTCTTAATGAGCGAAAGTGCAGTAGATACTGTGGCTTTATAGGGACCGGCCCGAGCCACGGCACAGTCTAACCACAACATGACTTCCACTTCCAGACAGCCAATTAGTTTATGTGAGGCTGGCTGGATGCCACGCTGAATGCAGTGCAGTTTTACGCTCTTGTATTATCTCCATGCCACCCAGGCTGCCTCAGGGCATGATAGTGAGAGAGACGAGAGAAAGAGAAACGAGAAAAGGAGAGGGAAAGAGAGAGAGAGAGAGAAGAGTGTTGGGGTGGACTTTACTCAAGGGAAATCTCAACACAGAGCTCATTTTCACAACTCACCTCAAGAGGTTACGATCTGTCTGTCTCTCAATTCATCTGGATCTATTGGCCTCATAATTAATCTCTCTCTCTCTTTCATTCTCTCTCTTTCATTCATTCTTTGTTCTGTCCAGTTTTTTTCTCATTTTTCCTTTTAACACACAGAGATGTGTACAGAGCCCTAAACCCACAAACACCATCCTAAAAAACCCAGCTCCTGTACAGCACAGACATTTACAGCTGCCCACTGGTGGCTCACTGGCAGACAGCCAGACCCCTTCTTACCCCCACCTCCTCCCCCAATTCTCTCTCTCTATATATCTCTCTCAAACATACACAAACACAAGCCACACTCACAGCACAACTGCTGGATGATCTTACTGCTCAATTATGCCACACATTTCCATTCAGTCAAACACAGCTCTAAGCATATGCTTTATCAGCTCAACAGCTAATGCGACTGCAATTATCGTAGCCATATTTTCAGCCCCAAAGTCAAACAACCCATTTTTTAAAGTGTACACACAAATATCCTCACTGCACACTTCCCACTCCAGCTCAGCAAGACCTGTTAGATTCGCCACAAGACCCCCATCCCTGTATGCTCAGCAATGACACACTTGAAACCCCCTCCCCCCAACCCAAGACTGAGACCAAGCTAAAAGAAAAAGAAAAAGCCCAGACAAAAAACATGGACGTGGTAGATGGCAGAAGTACAATAGCAGCGCAGTCGATCAGTTTCCTTTGTGTGTCTGAGTCCACCAGCCTGCACGCTGCCCGAGTCTTCAACAAAGCCTAAGCTCTGAGAGACGCTGGCACTCAGGCAGGCAGAGCAGCAGAGCTGGAGACAGCGGGGCTATTCGCATGATAACGTGGAGGCGTAATAAAATGATAAGTGGCACAAATGATGACACTAAATGATTAACCCACAGCCGACAGCGACACACTCTTCCAGACACAATCTTTATCCCTCTCCGTCTCTGTCTCTCTCACTGTCTGTTTCCAGTCTCAGTCCAGTCTTTCTATCCCTGTCTGTTTCTCTCGTTTCCTAACTCTATCTCTTTTTCTCTCACTGTCTGTTTCTCACATTACCAACCTCTATCTCTCTCTCGATGTTTATTTCTATCACTTTCAATCACTCTCTGTATTCCTTTCCCTGTCTGTTTCTCTCTTTTCCTCTCTTGTCTGTTTCTACCAATTTAGGTTTTTATCTCTATCTCTGTCTGCTTGCCTTTCCCAGTCTCTCTCTCTCTCTCTCTCTCTCTCTCTCTCTTTCTTTTTATCTATTTCCCTCACTTTCTCTCTGTCTCAGCTTTCCTCCTTCTCACTCAGATCTTTCAGTTTTTCAATGTATCTCCTATTGTCTTAGTTTCTTTTAATCTATGTCTCACTGTCTCTTCTCTTTTTTACTTGGCTTTTTTTGGGGATCTTTGCTGTATCTCCTGTATCTTTCTTTAACTGATTGTTTTTTTACCTGCCTATCTCTCTCTCTTTTCATTACTCTCAATCCCTCTCATTGTCTCACCTTCTCTTCCTTGACTGTCTATCTTTCTTTCCTGTCACTCCGCCTTCCTCCATTTCTCTTTCTTTAACTCAACATCTCTTTTGCTGTCTCTCTCTCCATTTCTTTAAACCTCTCTCTCAATCTGTCTCTTTGGCTCCCCTCTCTTTCATTGGCTGTCTGCTGTCTACCTTCCATGTCTCACTCCATTCATTTCTCTTACTCTTTTGTTGTTTTAATCTTTCATCTCTCCATCTCAATGTCCCTCCCCCTCTTTCTCTCCATTTCTCTCCATTTCTCCACACATCTCAATCTCTCTCTGTCCTTTTCTCTTTTATTGTCTCGGTTCACTCTTTTTATTGGCTGTCTAGATTTTTTCTCTCTCTCTGCACTTTCTATAACATTTGCTGTCTTTCATCTCTATTTCTCTGTCATTTCTTTCTACATTTCTTTTCATTTCTCACTGTCCTTCCATAGCTGTCCATCATTCCTGCTTTTTACTTCCTCTATTTCTCCCTCACTTTACATGTTTTTGGTTTCCCTCTCATTTCTCTTTCTCTCCATCTCTCATCCATCTCGTTCTCTTCACTTGCTTGTTTCTGTCCTTCATCTCCTTTTTTCTTTAGCTACTTGTCTTTCCTCTCTTTTACTGTTTCTCTCTCTCTCTCTCTCTCTCTCTCTCTCTCTCTCTCTCTCTCTCTCTCTCTCTCTCTCTCTGTCTGTCTCATTGCTGAGCCGGCAGCCGTCTCCTTTGTCTGTTCTGTCTGCCAGACTAAACGCACGCTGCCTCGCCGCCGACATCCATATATTCCATAGTCACTCACTTACCCACATGTGAACACACACACACACCACACAGACACAGACATCACATACACACACACACACACACTCTCACAGACACACACACTCTCTCTCACACACACGCACACACAAACACAAACATACAAATATATACAATCACCAAAAACACTTCCACATCATGACTGTACAGGAAAATCAAATCCAGAAACAAAGAATATTTATACTATTCTTCTCTCTCTTTCTCTCTCTCTCTCTCTCTCTCTCTCTCTCTCTCTCTCACACACACACATCTCACTCTCTCATCACAAGATTCCACTCACCTTGAGTGGGGCTCGCCCAGGAGGAGGCCAGTAATCCAAAGGTGAGTCCAAGGCAGAACACAATCCACATGCTGGCTGAGAGTGTAGACATGCTGGCTGAGAGTGTAGACAGTAGTGGCAGAGCGAGGGAGACAAACCGTGCTGGAGGGGCTCTCCTCTATTCCTCTGGCTCTTCTCTGACAGCTGAGGGTGCTGAGATTTGGATTGAATGAGAGGCTGAGAGAGAGAGAGAGAGAGAGAGAGAGAGGGAGTGAAAGAGAGAGTGAGAGAGGTAGGCTAAGTCCAGTGCCCTGGGAGCAGGGGAGTTGCAGTTAGCGGTTGTCGCCTGTTGGAGCGGAGAGACTTTGCTCTAACTTTTCAGTGGTGTGTGTGTGCGTGTGCGTGTGTGTAAGAGAGAGAGAGAGCAAGCAAGAGAGAGCAAGAGTGAGAGAGAGAGGGAGATGGTGTCACCATCACCGGCAGTGATAGAGGAAGAGGGTGGTGCATACATGAACACACCCTTGTGCCCCTCCCTCTCTCTCTCTCTTTCTGACTCTCCTCTACCTTCCCCCCTCCTCTTCTCATGCCCTCTCTCTCTCTCTCTCTTTCACTGTGGCTCTTTTTCCTTCAGTTGGAGTCTCTCTCTATTTCTCTCTCTTTGGTTTTAATGTCTAGGTAAAGGTCTCTTAACCCTAATTTAATCAATATATCTGCCTCACATTCTCTCTCTCTCTCTCTCTCTCTCTCTCTCTCTCTCTCTCTCTCTCTCACACTCACACACACACTTTCTCTCTCTCTCTTTCACTGTGAATCTGTTGCCTCATCAAAGTCTCTCTCTCTCTACATTTCATGCCTAGGTAAAGGTCTCTTAACCCTGTATGGGTCAATATCTCTTCCACCATCCCTGTCTCTCTCTCTCTCTCTCTCTCTCTCTTTATCTATCTATCTCTCTTCTCTCTCTTTCTGCCTTGGGTAAGGTCTCATACCTCCTATTCACTCTCAAGACTCTCAGCCTTCTTAACCACTCCACTCTTTAATCACTTCTCCCCCTCTCTCTCTCTCTCCTTCTCTCATTTCTTCAGTGAAGGTTAAGGTCTCTCGCCCCTGTCTGTGTCAAAGCCTCTCTCCGTCCTCTGATGCTCCTCTCTTTGTCTTCGCTTCCCTCTTCTGAATGCTGAGGTGCTCAGCATCAGCCAAGTGCACATCTGCTCCTTTGTAATTGCCTCCTCGCGAATCTACTCTCAATTCACTACCTTCTCTTTCAGTCCGACACCTCTCCCCTCCTCCTCTCGGCTATGGGAGGCAGTGCAGAATCGAACTTTCCATTGAATTGGACAGAATTGCACCTCGTAACACATTGGAATGCTGTAGCAATACCCTATTCCTGATAAATGTGTGAGGTTAAAAGGACATCTGTGAAAAAAATTGTGTGTGAGGTAAAACTGACTCCAGTAGAAGTAAAAATAACCTAGCAAAACACACACGAGTAGAAGTAAAAAAAAAAAAAAATGCCAGGTGTGCTACAGCAGATTTTATTGGATACAGCATTATTATAATTGATGTTTGGTATCTGATCTGTGCTCCTGTTTATGTTGGAAGATATTCTGTGAACCTTACCTGTGAACAAACAGCAGACTTATATTGTCACCAATCTCCTCCATAAAGAATGCTGCAGCACCAACATCCTCATGTTTATGTTGAGAAGCATTATTGGACATGTGTTTACAGAGATTAGATTGATAATAGAGCAAGCCTTGACAATTTTTTTTAGCAATGTTAGCCTAGAATCTGCTGTTTTAAACTAAAAAAGCTAAACATATTAAACATAATCTGGCTGTTTGATCACATCTAGGAATTAGTTTTAGTAGATTTTGTACTAAACTATTCCATTAAGGAGTTTATTAATCCAGTAACATTTGGGTAGGACAAGTCGGTTAGATGCTACTTTTTAGAGAAAATAGTGAAATGTTTGATCAATTGTCGAGTAACTGCTTTGAACTGATTTGTGCGTGCAGGTGCATCATGCAGCAGTATGGACATAAACACTTAGACTGGGAATTCATTAATTTACTGTAACAGTAGATTAACCCTTATTTATAAACAGAAATGAAACTATTCTGAGGATAGCATTTTACACTTATTCCACTGCGGGGATTAATTTTCATAATTCTGAAAGAGAGCTAGAAATCATTACAACACCTGTAAAAGTAACTCGACAAACTCATAACTAACATTCTACCAATCAATTAAAATAAAGTATAAATAGACGCAGCCCACAAATCTTTATTCTGCTCACTAAACTGCAGTATGAAACCAAAACTAACTGAACCAAATATATACAATAAAAATAATCACATGAACCATGGTATAAAAACGCCCTTAAATGTTTTCTACATAAGTTGCTTCTAGTTAGTATAATACTATACTATATAGTATTATAATACTAATACTATAATATGAATAATAATATTAATTATATAATTTAATAAATTATGAAAATACTGTACTGTAATAAAAAAAAAAATACATATAAATTTTGCATAAAATTCCACTTACTGCAGATGTAGATGATCAGTCAAGACATGATATGTGTAGTGCCCTCCTTAAGTCATGCACTGGACCGCTATGCGGGTAATGCTGTTAACAAAAGTTAATAGTTGGTTAAAGTTTTTGCATAAAGACATGCCCACACACTTCTCTCAACTGCTTAAACGGCATCCAGGTCTGCTGAAGATCACACACACACATGTGGATGATGTGTAGAACACAATATACTAACAATCAACTGTGTCATTTAACAAACCTTTACAACATAGCAGAATGTTGAGAACAGCCTTTTTTGACAGGTGGTGTTGTGGTTAATTTGGACCTTTTTGTGTACATTACTAAAGGTGTGCACTATCGTATTGTACACAATAACATCGCCATCATTTTTGAATATCGTGAATTATATTATACCCTGAAATATCGTGACGTATCACCCACCCCTAATTATCACATCAAGGTTTTGCTGTTTTTAGCCAAAAAAAAAAACATGGAGAGCTTCGGTTACAGTGCATTACTGGCTGATAACGGCACTCATAGAAGGGTCGGGAACATTGTAGGGTCGGGACTAACTGTGGTATAATTAATTTTATATTCCTTCTCTCTGTAAGTGTTTCACTCTATTAAAAAGCTCACATTAGTGAGGTGTGCTATATGTTCATGTGTAAAGTACGCTTAACCCACACTGTCCAACTGTTTTGGAATAATAGAACAACAACTGAAAAAAATATGTAGGCAGTTGCACAAGATTGGAAAAAAGTTTTAATTGTGCCAAACGTTATTACCCACTCACTGGCATTAGCTAAATAATTATCATCAGTGTTTGGGGGATAGAAGCAAGCATCCTCCCTGCCCTCTGTCTTCTTCTAATGAGCCTAATGTCTCACTAAAGACAGTGTTTGTGGCTGAGTAATACATTAGAGTTTGAAAAGGTTTGGGCTTGAGAAAAAGAGAGAGAGCACTCCTGTTCATTTCATAATAATAAGGGTAATGTGCCACTTTGGGAAATATAAATACGTGTCCTGAAGAAATGGCAGATTTCATAAACAGTTTCTAAATGGTCAGTGGACAGAGTCACCTCTTGAGGTTTTTTTTTTGTCATAAACACCAATTACACCAGTCTTCTTGTGGTAAGCTCTGGGTTCATAATAGGAATCTCATTTTAACACTAAACTTCACACAATCTCTCACACTCATCTCTCTGCCTCTCTCACGCACCCACTTGCACACACAGAGTTGATATGAGGACAGAGCATTGAGCATGATATATGTTCTCTTTTGTTTAATAATGGAGAATGAAATATTAGCACATTTTGGCTGAAGTGGACTGATAGTGGAACAGTGACTGGCAGACTAACAAATGACAGCTTTCTCTGATTGTTTAAAGACAACCAGGTATTTTACTGACTAACTTGTTCTGACTCTCAGCTCTGTATGTTCAGTCAGACTTTGCCTGAGCTATAATATTATTTATAACATAATAGCATCCCAATGTGTTCATAAGCAGAGTCAGTGTTTAATGTTTGCTTTAACCCTGTAGAATTCACACAGTGCTCTAACAGTGCTAGCTAACATTTCTGGAGAATATCAGGTCCTATTTTATTGAGGTATTATTTCTGGACAATCCACACAGTTTTAGAACACAAACTGCGACCAGGTGTATAAATTTATACATTTATTAATAGTTTGTACATATGATTAAAATCAAATTAAAAGTGAACAGCAGTTCTCCTGTTGCTCTTTCCAAAAAATAAGATTCTGACTGATTCTCTGTCTGAGATTGACCAGCCTTTAAGAACACTTGGTTTAATTGTCTGCTGTCCTGCCACTCCACAGAAAGGACCTCCTGTGCTTTTGCTTTTGAGTTTGACGTATTTTTTAATAACCTTCAGCTGAAATTGAGATTCTTATTTGATTCATTAATATTTGATTGTCTTCCTATTTGTTAGAGTCAGTGTGGTTAAGAAAGACTGGATTTTTTTCAATAAGTGGCTGTTGAGAACATGGGTTCTTGCTAAGCTGGATGAAAAAGGCTGGGGTTTGGCAACCCAAATGGACAATGTTAAAGTGCAAGTGTGGATCTACCTGTGAGATTTAACAAATCCATTCACTGATTAAAAATATCACAACTAGACTAGAAAGTATATGGTAAACACTAATAATAAACAACCATTAAGGATTATATTTTCTTTAGTAACTACTAACACGATCATCAGATATTAAGGAAACCTGGTGAGTAAAAGCACTGGGTGTCAGCAGAGCTTCAGCAAGTATTTTTTTATTTGAACTGTGTGGTACATTACGGAAATCTGTGTTGGTTTTATCCTCAGAATCTGTTCACCGCCATTCACTCAGTCTCATTCCACACACTGAGTTGCCAGGTATAAACAATAGCACACAAATGGTGGACTGCAGTCAAGGAAACGGGCAAGCTTTTTTTCTGTTGAACAGGTAATCACTGGACTTCAGTAAGGTTTAGTAAGGTTGCAATTTAGCGTTTTAATTATTACATACTCATACAATGCTTACTGTTCGGATTTAAAACAGAATTTACAGAATTGCAGAACCGCTTGCACATGGGGCAGACTGTTACAGTGAGCCAAGGTTAAGTATGTGGGCTGTCTATCTCCAACGAAGGACATCAGTGAGACACCTACGAGTGCTAGAAAGCAAACTGATAAACAGGAAGTAATTGAACATTTGAGGAGACACAACAATAAGAGCATCATTTATTTCCCATGCCCCTTCCTCTGTTTGTTTTTAACACTGCCACGTTGACTCCGTGGTTAAACTCTCCGTATGGGCCCAAAGTAGGCTGAATCTAAACAGCCCATGAGAATGGATGGCAGCTACATCCTGCACAGAGCCAATGAAGGAAATGCTTTAGCTATAAATACAGCAAGCTCATAATGACAGATCTGTTGAGGACCTGGCCATTGACCAAGACTCTGGAGACAATGTTCAGTGACGTAACCACTTCACTTGCAGCATGGAGAGTGTGGTCAGGACAAGCTAGCTGAGTGGCCAACAGTGGTTGGGGAATGTGTGCAGTGGTCAGTGCTAATGAACAAGCGGAACAAACAATTGAGTGCTATTGAGAAAAGAACACCATGGACTCCAGGCTGGAGTTGCAGGGGTCTCCTGAGGTCGGATTTGGTCTTGATCAGAAGTCGGAGATGAGCTAAGCTATTCATGCACAAGAATGAGTTGTGTGTGCGTTATCTCAGCTCACATGGACCAGTATAAACAGCAACATTAAACCAGCGAGGGCTTGCAGAATGACAGATAAATAAACAGACTATTCACATATATTCAAATAAAATGATCGTAAAGTCAACACAGCACTTAAAGTTATATAGATTAGCTTCACAAACTAACCAATGCTAACAGTTTGTTGCCTATACCCAATTCCACTGTACAGTCATGTAATCAAATGCTAATGCTAAAAGAAGACTGTAGAACTACTGCTGTAATGCTGTAAATAAGAGATAACTGAGAACTGATTATTACTTATTCTTTATTGTGATACTTAATAAGACAACACTGCTGGGAAAAAAGAACAACTTTAGATGGTTATCTTAGCGCTTGGCCACCATGCTAAAAAATCCACCGTTCTGGATGACCAGCTGGTCTTGAGCTGGATTTTTGTTACCATCATCAATGCTGCTGCAAGATCTTGGTGAAAAAAGAATGCAACACTGGAATGTAATAAATCTTGTGACTTGTGACGCTTTTTGAAACAATGCCACAGCGAATACATTCTGCAATCAAAGCTAAAGGTGGTCCAACAAAATATTAAAGTGTGTAATCTTTTTTATTGGCCAGGCAGTGTACGTTAAATATGTTCTTTTTTATGCATGGTTTTAATATATTTCTGTATATTTTGACTTTTTCATGGCTTTTCCTGAGCAGGACGTACTCCCAACTAGCAAAGCAATGGTTCTGCAGTCATCTGCCATGTTTGCAGCTTGCTTACATTCAGCTCCAGAGATCCCATATGGACCTTCAAGGAGTCTCCCTATTTGGACTTTACTGAGTAAACATTTGATCAAATATTGGGGAGGGGGGGTCTTTCATTTTCAACATGGGTTACAATTTATAAAATCCTGTGGTGTAGACCAGGCTTTAGGACTCTTGATCTTGGAGGAGAACAGCTCTCAGGCTCAGCTCCTTAAAAGACTTTAATGTTGCTAATTGGAGTTATGCAATAACAAATGTTTGGGAGAAGGACCATGCTCTAACTCCACCCCTTATCAACTAATCGCCCTATAAAAACCAGCTCTAACTACCTACCTTTCGTGACAAAAGTTTGCAAACCCACCACCTTCCCAGCAACTCCCTTCATCCAATCTACTACCATATTCCTCAAGGTGGGGAAACCCAAAATTCTCGAGTTCCCCCCTTTTCTTTTTCTTTCCATTAATTCTCTCAAGTGTGGTCCGCACTTTGCAAACTCTTAATAATGCTATCTAATAAGGCAGGACTTTTATTGATGTAGTGTGCTGTACTTCCTGGCTCAGGAATCAAACCATATTCTGCCTGGGGGAAGGGCCCAACCTCTCACCCCTTACCCCTCACACCTCACACTTCACCAACATTAAACATATCTGTCCGGATTCTTCTCAGGCCTGAATGTGAGGTAAAATTAACAGTGGTAATGAGCAACTAGCAGTTGCATCACATACGCAATCTCATCTAGCACCTTCCCTATCTGCTTACTTCCTGTTTTTGCAACTGTGTTTGCTATTGCCATAGCGATGGCTATTTGTTTTCACCTTCACACATATTTGACTTCCATGTGTATAAGCCCGTGGTTTAAATCTAATTTGGATATAATTCAAATAGTAATCACGTTCATTTACACATGATCAGGACTAATAGAAAGACAGGTGTGAATTGCCAGAGTGATGTTTTTTTATCTTATAAAACAGATCTATATGAAGTTGAGCCACTGCAATAGAATGCTTATGAATGAGATATGATGGAGTAACACTTTATATATCATGTAAATAATGTTATATCCCAACATACGTATATTCTAAGAATCTTACGTCCAAAGATTCAACCCCTTTTAAAAAATATACTGTATATTTACATTCGTTTAGAAAAAAAAAAAACAGGGGCTTCTCTCTCTCTCGCTCTCTTTCTTGATCTATCTCTATCTCTCAGATGTATATATTACACAGCATTTCCATTGCTAAGCTGCTGTCTGATAGAGCAAAAGCAGCAAGCAGGCCATTGCCAGAACACCTCAGAGAACAATGGCTGTCCCAGTTTCTCTCTCCAGGGGAATAACATTGGTTCCTACAATGCTGCCAATCTGTTCTGTAGCTGTAGAGACTAGTCCAGCCTTTGCTGTAGTCTGTAGCCTGTGTTGTGTGGTGTGCAGTTTCCAGAAGATATTACCATGTAAAAAGCAACTTTTCATCAGATATTTAAACCTTAGAGTACTCAACATACTGTACTTCCTATAAGAATGAATAGATAGTCTTCTTATCTCGCACAATGTTTCAAAGCCACTTGTAACACCCAACCAATACAACATAGAATTTGTGTTACTGAAGAGTGTAAAATATGTCTAAATGAGCAAATACCAAGAATTATGGATTTACTGGTGTCAGTTTCACAGAATTTAACAACCAAAATCTTCTTCACTGCAGGTTTACCCTATTAATCTGATTAGCTCCAGCACATGGAGTAATGAAGAAGTAACTTTAGTAAGTTAAATTAGGGGGAGAGTCCTATGAAGACTATGTTTCAATAAACATTTTTATTGCAAATAAAAATACATATACAAAGTATCACAATGTCGATATTTTGTTCTACCCCTAATGCTAATATGTGGCAGAGATATACAGTAACAAAGTAGTAATACTTCACTTCTGTACTCAAGTACTAAAATGCTGTATCTGTATCTGTACTAGAATATTATTTCACTTCTACTTCCACTTTTTTCACTACATATTTTAGATGAGTTTAATACTGCTTTGCACTGTGCTGCATTGTTACTTGCCACAATTCTAAAAATGTTACAAATCATTCCGAGCCCACATTATTACTGCAGGGTTCGTACGGTCTTGAAAAACCTTGAAAAGTCGTGGCATTTGGAAAAAAGCAATTTCCAGGCCTAAATACGTTTGGGAAAAATAAAAATACCCTGAAAGTTTTGGTAAAGTCATGGAAATTACAAATACAAATGTGTGTTTCCATTTATGACTGAGAAAAGCTATTTTACATCAGCTACAAATACATCAGCTCAGAGTTAGTTCAGTAATATAGCCCTAAACAATGCAGCTCTCAGGATATGACACATTTTGTATCAACAATGATTAATTTTTTTTTCATCATTATAGTTTTAGTTGATTTTTAGTTTTATTGTACATGTCTGCAATAATGTTTTAATGATTGTATGGTCATGACCAGTCATGAAAAAGCCATGGAAATGTATTGGTTTAAATGTGTATGAACCCTGTTACTGCCAGAGCGGTAGATGCTCTACACTGTCTGGGTTTGATGAAGCTGCTCATTAATAAGCACCTCAAGCAATCAAGCTGAACTTATAAGATGACCGTGCTGCACCTATTTTCCTTTTGGAAACTGCTTTCTGAAATAACTACATCACACAATACTGTATTTTTACTTTCAGTATATGAGCAGCACATTGTAGAATAAACTACTTGGAATACTTAAGTACAAAACATGTTGAATACCTAAGTACTTTCACTTATCTGTGGATCATAAAGAACTCTTTAAATTCTACTCTAGTAACTTTTCAAGTCTGGGTCTCTAATACTTTTATACATGTCTGGTGTGTGGTACCCTGCAATGGACTGGTGCTGTGTTCAGGGTGTATTCCTTCCTTGCACCAAATTATTCTGTGTGAGCTTTGGATCCACTCTGACCAAACAGAAGCAGGTGAACAGATAGATGCTTGGATGTATAGAAGACAAGTGATTTCAAACATTTAAACAGTATTGTAGATGTAGAAATTTTGATTTCAACACAAACAACAGTCATATTCCAAATTAGCAATATTCCAAATACTTCAGACATCAAAAACATAATATACTATCCATCAGACTCTCTTCCAGAGTCAGAAGAACATTAATCTTAATGTTCTGTACCCGCACAGGTGCACTCACATAATAGAGGACATGTCTTTGTATAACATGCTTTTGTACACCTTTGTACATCAGGAACAATAACAGCGTGACTCATGTTTTTCTTTTAAATGTTCTGTTGAATGTGACAATTGTAGAGTCACTTTATAAATGGCTTTATTACCAATAAGGCCACTGCTGATTACAGTGAGGAGCAAACCATTTACCTTTGAATAGCAGAATCTGACATTTTTCTTTGGAATTGCTCTGTCACATGCTGGAGATGGACTAAAACATCTATACAATATGAAGAATTCAACAGATAAGGCAGTCCCTCAGCAAGCCACTGTATCCATAGTTTGCAGTGGCATCGTAAAAAAAACATAAACCTGGAGTACTACAGAGTGGTGATGAATCCGGTGGCCACATGTGTTGTCTCTAATAGCAGGGCTTTTAACTTGATTTTTTTTGCAGGATAATGCTCGCCCACAAACAGCATAAAATAGTTTCCTAGAAAAGTTTTAATCTGATTGCTACACTTCTTTTGTCTGCACAATTGCCAGATGTATCGCCAGATGGAACGCCAGACTATAGATTTGTTTGTTTCTTTCATCTTGCAAATTTTAAAAAAGGCTCAATTATGATGTTCTGAGGCTCTCAAATTGTTTTACATAGA